>NW_008621073.1:81792-110668 GCF_000691845.1 Merops nubicus | reverse complement strand
GGATTCTATGATTCTATGATTCTAGCTACACAGAGACTCTTGTTTCAAAGGGCTGCTGATGGGTGTCCTGTGGCTCACAAGGAGCCCAGGGGATTACACTTAGCAGGCTACACACCTGCCAAGACAGGCACATGTCGAAGGGGAGTGCAGAGTCACACACCAATGGCAAAACCACAGAGCCATGCTTCATTTCCCACCCTCTACTCTGGCTGAAACTGTCCCATTTCAGAGTAACATGTTCTAATATTGTAAAGTAACACAATGATGTAATCCTTCCTTCAGGAGAATTAAACGAGTACATTCAGCAGTAGTTTACCCCTAGGCAAAATGATGATAATACTGAAGAAAAAAAAAAAAAAAAAAACTATGTGAACAAACCTGATTAACAGTTAGTCTCTTATGAAAATGTTAACACAACAACAAAAATACTACAAATAATTTAGATTATAACTAAGGCCATTAAGGAAACATGCAGTGTGTTAAAGCACATCTGTACAGTTATACCTACATGTTTCCGGTGTTCTTAATTCTGTAGGCAATATTACCTTTACATACCCCTTGCATAATACCTGCTGCCAGATCTTTTGCAAGGGCAGCCAAGGGGCCCAAATGGACTTCAGCTGATGGTATCTTTGTCCCTAATGGAAAAGCAAGCAGCACACTGTTCCAGCTTGCTGCGTGCAGGAGAAGGGGCACACCTAGATTTAGATATATATCTTCCTGTCAGCATAAGACAAGCTCTTTTCTTGCAAAAAAGAAAGTTTTCTTTCCTAAGCAAATATATAACTCTCTATCAGTCCATAGAACCAAAGAAAATGTTTCATTAAGATAAACTGTGAATGGTTACTCTCCCTGTGTCAATACGAAGAGGGTTATGCAGCCTTATTCCACAGAGCCCTGATGTGAGCTAAGCGTGGATAATGCTGGTACAGAATACTACAGATGAACTTGAATAATTTGAGAAGGGAATTTAAAAAACAAGGCCAGTTGCCAGCATGGCTAGCAGACACATGCCTAGAGTGCTAACGAGACAATGATTACTGGGTGGGAGTGCAGGGTACAAGCAATGTATGTCACCTCTTAGCAGATGTGAGTTATAATATGTGGAGCACCACTGTACATGAAGGCATCCTTGATGCCTTTGGATTCAGGACACAAAACAGGTAACAGCAATGAACCTGATCTCAGCATGCTGATAGTCTGTTCCCTTGATATACTGCTGGTGCAAAGCAAGCTGAAGAAGTATTTTTAGTTTTAGCCTGCCTCTGTGGCTTAGTGGTTGTGCTCCCTGGACTGTAAAAGAGGCAAACCCTGAAAACAAGGAACAAACAAGTATTTTGATGACTGGAGAAATAATTTTTATACAGCCTTGTTTTCAACAGTATTAAGAAGAAAATACTAATCTCATTTGGTGCCTAGATTTGGCTAGCGATGAAGAAATATCTGATTGCTCCCACTGCCCAAAAAAATTTGTAATAGTTTCTTGACTTTGCTGAAAGGGCTGCTCTGATGGACTGTGCTTCATTGTCTGGGGGTGTCCTCATCACTGATATCAAGAAAATGGATCCCTTTATCCAGTCTGCCAGTAGGGTAAAAAATGTAAATTTCAGGACACTCCAGCTTGCTAATGATCGACTATTTTGCTTTGCTACACAGTTACAAATTGGCCACCTTCATCACTCCTCTAATCAAATAAATACCTTGTGTCCACAAAGTGAGGCTTCCTTTGAGAAGTCCAGGTAGGCAATAGGAGTACCTCCATGTCAGCAGCTAAGTGGGATTTACACCTTCAGCAGATGCAGAACCAAACCCAAAAGTATCAAATAACTGCTGGAAGAAAAGATAGCAAACCTGAAGTTATCTCTAGCTCAGCAACTGAATATTTACATAGCCTCATAGCAAAGTAAAAAACAAGAGATCTTTCCTGTTCAAAGAGACTCAGGACAGCAAGGTCTTGCAGGCCCACCCTAAATGAAACTCCAATTGCATAGCACAGCATCACATGCCAAATCCTGACACATTCACTGGGCAGCTAGAAGGAACCCTTACATCCTGAATCTGGTAACGAGCAGTGTGAGACTGGACACTCGTGGACTGTTAAGCCACTCACTACTCATTGCTGCCATATTGACTGTATCTACTTTATTGGAGTTCACTTTATGCATGTGTTTCTCTTGCACAAGGCATTAGGAAGCATGGGATTTGGGACTTGACTAGTTATGAATTTCTTTTGAAGAGTCATTTTGGCTCTAACTAACTATTATCTCTTAAGCTTTGAAGCTGGTACCATTCTTGGATCTTCAACTTTTCTTTAGAAAAAACATGTTTTGTTGGCATCACAATACAATTTTCAGTAGATCCGCTTTTGTAAGAAGTAGAATACACCTTAATTCATTTCTGAATTTATTCAGTCAGTGCCTTTTGCTTAAACCGTGAAAAGAATTTAAACCATTATCAGTTTTGCTGCAGAGAAAGTAAGCATCTGACAAGCATTTTATTCCATCATAAATTTAGAGCATTAGCACAACAATTAAATGACTGATAAAAAGAAGCAATTCTCTAAAACCGATACAAGGTCATGTTTACTCATTCTGAGCAGTCTCTTTTTTGACAGGAATACAGTGAGATTCACCCTTAACTGCTTGTCCAGATTAGGCAGGTTGTTGCTTTATTATTTAAAAATAAAAACTCACTCAGCATTCTATTTCTTTTTTTTATTTCTAATTTTTGCTGAGTGGAACTGTAGTAATTGGATTCCTTTGTTCCTCCTCCTACATCATCTTGGGTCAAACAAATTCAGGTGATTAAAATGAAATGGAGCAAGTAATGGATAAAGTATTAGTATCAGCACAAATGTACTGATTTGAGTGCCTTCACTGTACAGTGTATCCCTCCCACCATTGCAGGAGGGCTTAAAGTCTGCTGTTGTACAGAACAGCTATGAAACTTGACTCCTGAGACAGTAATGCTCCAAGTACTCTGTGGTTTTAATTTATCCACAATGGGCAATACCATTCACAAGTAAACTAAGGGCTTTTCCAGATGAAAAATCAGGTGAGTTGCAATGTCCAAGGCACTCTGTTTGAAAATGCTTTTAAAATGCTCAGGAGGCCTTCTTAATATAGCCTTTACTAAAACGCTAAATATTAATTTTACAGAATTTTAGAAAGTTGTTTCTTCCTGTGATTGTCTTCAGTCTCTTGCTGTGAAAACCTCACTCAGACTGAGATACTAGAGAATTGCGCTTGCACAGGCTTGTATTCCTACATTTCAGGCAGAGCATGCCTTCACAAATGCTCTGTAAGAGGTTCACTTATGACAATGTGTAAGCAAATGTAAAAATAAAGGTCTCAGGTTATCCTCTGGAGGTTTTGGAGGTTCCTGCCAACTTGCACTGGATGCTTTAGAGAAGAGCAGGCTGCAACATCAGCAGCTGGAGCAGACACCATCACCTTCAGAGACTCTCCAGGGTGCTGCTGTATTCCCCAGCGGTCACAGTCATCAGCTGGTGAAATAGGAGGTTTCCATAGTAGGAAGCTGGGAGTCACATATCATTAGATGTCAGATATGTGACACAGATGTCGTGTCCCTTTCTGTGCACAAATTGTTCTTGGCGTGATCCCTTGTGCTACGTACAGCTGCTCTGCTCCCAGAGCTGCCCAGGAGAAGTATCAGGTCTGAAAACTTGAGGATGGGGGAGAGAAATCAAAACATAGGGATACTTTGATGCAAGTCTGCTTTTCTGTTGTTTTTTCCTCATTCTTCCGTCACTGTGCATCTCCACTGGATACACAAGATAGTATTTATTGCTGTCTCACCTTTTCCAGAAAAAAAAAAAAGTTTACCAAAAGCTCGTCTCGATTTACCCCTAGTTTCTGAACTGTAGGAGATGACTGCTTAAGGACTTAGTCTGTTCTTTGGATCCACTAACAGGATCTTTCTGGGACACAAGCCAGTTCCTGTTTATCTGCATTCTACTCTTGAAAGCCTGATGACCTCAGATTCCATGGGACTGAAAGTACTTCTGTAAAAACTTCACCTTTTTCCAATACTTTACCATATCTGGATATCAAATAACATAACAAAACAGAAAAACAGCACATCTTCCCAATCAGAGACAGTGGTCATTAAAGGTTGTACACAACTGAGCATTTTGGTGAATTCCTCTGATAAAAGATCATTTTCTTTTGATCCACCATCCAGAAAATGCAATAAATAACACTATCATAAGTGGAGTCCTTGTTGCTCAAAAGATTATTTTGTCTGTATTTTATCTATTTGGTTTTCTCCCACTGGAAAAAATATAAACACTAGTGAGTGTGGACTGTCAGCTGTATGAATTAAAAAAACAAACAAACAAACAAACAAACAAAAACACAAACAAAAAAAAAAATCTATTTTTGGACAAACAGGTCAAAGCTCCTCTCCAAAAGCTCAAAACATTGCACATGATAAATTTATTTCTCGCCAAAAAGGTATTTGGGATTTCTAGATAGCTATCTTCTTTTAAAAAAAGAAGTTTTTAGGTGCCCAAAGCATGCCCAGAAGCATGTCAGTGATGAATGATTTTTGTCTTTGAAGCACTGAAAAAATATATTTATTCAATGATCAATAACTATAAAGCTCATAAACATTAATAGGATCGGGCACTGCAGTCCAGGTCTCATCATTTCCAAATGAGTACCCAGATCACAAGGATAAAGAACTGTGTCCGTTGCCTTTTGTCTCCCATGAATCAACACGTGATGTATGCTAATCCACAGTACATGAAGCAGTTAATCAGAAGGGGGGAACTAAGACATACCTGTAATGATGCTGTTACAGAATGCTTTGTGAAGATAGTAAACATGAGATTAAATACTAATGCACAAAAAAAAATTAAAATAATGGAAATTCAGTCTCCCATGTCCTACTGCCATGTCTGACCTGTTAGCTCATAAAGGCACCATCAGTTTGGAGAAAAAGCCCTAGGAACCTGATTTCATGATGTCTTATCAATCTTGAGTGGTGGAAAGTGTCAGAATAAAGTTCCATATATTGTATTAAGATCCACTTCTCTCTACACATTTCCTAATTTCTGGCTCTTGCTGCTCTGCACTCCTGTGCTGGCTCCCACGGGCTCCTCCCTGGCTTTGGGTGTGCTGCTTTTTTGGTGTGCTGGGGCAGGTACCCCAGTTCAGTGGGGACTGTGGGTGCTGCTGCAGGGCCAAGCACCTAAATTACAGACGCTGCAATATAAAGTATTGCCAGCTCTGTTCTGCTCAATGGATGGAGCTCTCAGGCACACATCCCACACCTCCAGATATTTTAGCACCATAAAGATTCAAGCAGTACTTCTGAGCGTTGGTTCTAGTGCTCCATTTGTAAAGGAATTTCCCCTCAAGGGAAGAGACAAGTTACCTCATGTTTAGGATGGCTGCCACATTAAAGGGGTGATGGTACAATGTGTTAGTAGGAGCTTGTTGCTGTAGAGTAACTGGTTTGTATCTCAAAACCTTGATTTTAGGGTATTCAATAGAGATCAAAAGGGCTTAGTCACACAGTTATTTATTTTCCATTTTCAGGGAAAACACGCAAAGTGAGACCCTTCAGTGCTGCTACCCCTGCAGCCTAGGACTTCAATCTTAAAAATAAATGACTTTCCAAATTTATTATTGCCCAGAGAGTTTTCACATTATTAGCTCCAATGAACCTGAAGTTTCTTGGAAAGCTCATTGACATTTATCAGCTTTCATCACAAGAAGAGGCAAAGAAAAAACAGACTTTGAAACTATTTTTTATTTAATGTCACTATGGAATGAAAAAACTCTAGTTTGTTTCTTTAAGTTGTCCATCACTTTTGTACCATATTCAGCTTTTTATTAGTATTCATAATATTATTTCAGGGAAAAATATCTGACAAGAAGGATATAAGATAAGAAAATTATTTAAACAAGCATCAGTTTTTTTTCTTATCTTAAATATGTTTGTGTCTCTGAAAATATATAATGATGTATATCTATATTATTTATATTTATACTGTTAACATTCAAGTACTAAATGCATACAATCACATTGAGTATTACACACCAGTCAGTATTTAGAAGCAGAAGAAATATTTGTTCTTGGCAATATTCTCTGTCCATCCAGGTAAGAGTGATGGTTGTGTGCGAGATTAAGCGAAGGAAACACATTTCCTTAGACTATTTTGCTTTCCAGACTTATTAAAATTGGGTCAGTAAATGTATGTGAGAACAGCGTTCCTTCTTCAGATCAACAGGGAGGATGATCTGAGTATTGCTAGATACATGGCATGGGGACTCAGTTTTTAGTAAATACCTTGCTCTTCTCACCACAGCGGGGGTCCCAGCACATCCATGAAGCTTCCAGCTTCTTCAGCACTCCAGACGAGCTCTGAAGAGGGGTAAAGAGCTGCCTAGTATTTGCACAGGGGTCCCAGCAAGTAGCCGAGCCACAGGAAAGACTGAACTTGTAATTCAAATAAACTCATAGCCACAGCAAAGACCTCACCGTCAGTGAGCCCAGCCCTGCTCAAGTGGGGTGTTTCCAGGGCAGCTGCAACCCCAGCTTCAACCAGCCAAACCATGGCACTAGACCACCACCTCCTGTGGGTTCTTGTGATGCTCCAGGAGAGAAGGCAATAAAGGAAAAGAAAAAGAGTTGCTTTTCCATTTTTTCATCTCAGGTCAGCTTCTTATTTTTCCTCTCTTCTTTTTACTTCTCAAATTAAACTTCTGTGATGTGCACAGTGGGCAGTTTTTGTTGCCACATCACTGAAAGAAGGCTAGTTCAGGTCTTTGAGCCAACTTTATGTCACTTTCTGAGAGGTGCATTAGTAGCCCTTATGATAACCAAAGGATTAGGGACTTGCAGGCAAAGGAACATAAAATAGTTCCAATAGTGTGGGATTTTTTTCCCCTCAAAAATTAATGAAATGAGTGATTTGCAATAACAAAAGTCATTAGTGTTCAGCATTCAAAGCCATAGCAATGCAGATGAATTAATACTTCTTTTAGTCCTTAGCTTCCATTTGTTACATCTGTTCCCATTTTGTCTGCAGAGGGTTATTAGTATCTATGCTATTATACTTAATTTTACTGTGTTTTTCCCTCCAATTCTTTATTATCTGGAGCTAAGAACCATCAAAAGAGGAATAACTAAGGAGATTTATCTTTGTCTGATAATCTTCTAGAATGCATGAGTGCAGCTCTACAAAATTCAGTTGAGTTTTGTTGAAATTTGTAAATGAAAACTTCAACACATTCCAGACTGCCCCTGTCATGTCATTGTGTCTTATATCACATCAGCATGGGATCTCCCTTCTTCCACCCCTATTCTGTATACTGCTGGATTTTAGTTAATGATCGTGATTTTAAAGCAGAGTTCAAATATGTTCACACTCTGGAAGACAGCAGAAGCTGGTGATACCATAATGGCATTGTTAAGGAGTGAATTGTGTTTTACATTCTTCTCTTGTATCAATAAATTGTATTGTTCTGTGATTGATATGAGATGATAGACAAGCATTAAGTGATCTAAACAAATCGTATTACTCATTCTAAATTCTTAAAAGGGAAACATAGCTATTGTCATCACTTAAAATGTTATCTATTACTATGGTTCAGTTCTATGAGAAGATATTTTAATGCTCTAATGAAGCAAGCTAGGAGAGCTTCTCATTCCCCTAAAATGAAAAGAGGCTCCAAAATGTGATGTTCAAGGACTGTACATAGATAAATAATAAAGCAATGAGTATTTTTGATTTCTCCACTTGCACAGGATGGAATTTCCAACCAGCTATGAAGTTAGAGGTCAAACATTAAAATTAAGGTTATGCTAATGAGGTCAAGTTAGAGGTAGGACACTCTAAAGTCACAGATTCACTGTTAGCATCTGTGCACAGCATTGGTAAGAGTGAGCTCTGGAAGATAATATTGGGCATGTTCTAGCTCCTGAAAGCCAAGTGGGAAAACCAGGCCCCTACTTCATGTACAAATGTACCAAGAGCTATAATTATTCTACAGTTTTGCTTTGTTTTATGTGTCCTTCCAAAATTTGTTACAGGCCATTTACCACTCATATGTAAATCCAGGAAACATAAAATACTGTCGGGCATAACTAAGAGCATAACACCTATGAACTGAATCCAAACAAGGGACCTTGGCTGACTAACCCCAGACATCTAAACATAGATCTCAGACCTTTATTGCACCTCTGCCAGCTTCTGACAAGCCAGCAGCACATGCGTTCATCAGGGAGTTGTTTAGGAAAACACCAATTACTTCGTATTGCGGAGTGTCTGAATGCTCCTCCCAGCCAGCTTTAGTAAGAAAAACTAGTGCCTTGTCAATATTCTAAAACAGAGGAGTTCCATTTATCTTTTTTTAACTCCAGCAAACAGTTCAGCATCATTAGTCCCAAAGGAATTAAGATGATGAGATAATTTTCTGCAAGTGCTTGTGACTTGAAAGGCTAAAGAGCAGGGAAAGCATTCAAATGGTCTGACGTCTCCATAGCACTTCCCAATTGCCTGCTCCCACAGCTGGATTTTGTGAATCCCTGTTCATGGATCCTTACAGTTGAGTTTCTAAGTGCTGTATTGTGAATCCTGCTAGATGGCTACAAAGCTAAAAGATTTTGTGATATAACACTTTGCAACACCAAGGTCCTCTCCATGGATACTCCACAACACGTGTTGTGACCCTCAAGTGGTTCAACAGTTCTACCTGTGCAACACAAAACCCCCAGTGCAGGGATGTCTTTCTCACAGAATCACAGAATGTTAGGGATTGGAAGGGACCTCCAGAGATCATGGAGTCCAACAGGAACACATCCAGATGGGTCTTAAAAGTCTCCAAGGTAGGAGACTCCACAACCTCCCTGGGGAGCCTGTTCCAGTGCTCTGGAACCCTTACAGTAAAGAAGTTCTTCCTCATGTTGAGGTGGAACTTCCTGTGCTCCAGCTTGTGAGCATTACACCATGTCCTATTGCAGGGCATAAGTGAAAAGAGGTTGCCCCTTCTTTCCTGACACCCAGCCTGCATATATTTATACACATTAATTAGATCCCCCTTAAGTCTTCACTTCTCCAGACTAAAAAGCCCCAGGTCTCTCAGCCTCTCCTCATACTGCAGGTGTTCCGGTCCCCCAGTCATCCTCGTGGCCCTTGGCTGGACTCTCTCAAGTAGATCTCTGTCCCTCTTGAAATGGGGAGCCCAGAACTGGACACAATACTCCAGGTGAGGTCTCACCAGGGCAGAGTAGAGGGGGAGCAGGACCTCTCTTGTTCTGCTGCATACACTTTTCTTAATGCACCCCAGGATCCCATTGGCCTTCCTGGCCACAAGGGCACACTGCTGTCCCACGGGCAACTTGCTGTCCACCAGGACTCCAAGGTCCCTCTCCACAGAGCTGCTCTCTAGCAGACCACCTCCTAACCTGTACTGGTGCATTTTATTACTCCTGCCCAGGTACAGGACTCTGCTGGCAGAGTTCCTTCTGTCAGCTTCTGTTCCGTGTGTTGAGCTGCTCCTGTCTCCTCTGCGGACTGGGCAGTACCCCCACACAACTGGGCTAATTAGCAAGACGGTCTTATTGTGAAGATGTCAGGTATGTCATTGTACTATTAGTTCAGTTTAGGAGTCCATCTGAGTGCAGAATCACAGCAGGGTTGAATAAGACATAATGTGTCTTGTTAAAATATGGAAAGATTTCTCGTTGATGGAGAGAGAGTATTGCGAACGTGGGAATGGCTCTTAATTTCTTAATTTTTGTGAAATAACTTGTGCTGACTGGTGCAATATGGACTTGGTAAGAGGTTTCCTCTTGGTTCCATCTTGGACATAACCACCTTTAGGGAAGCAATGCTGGGGCTCTAGGAGCACAAGAACAAGTCACCCAGATGCTACAATGTCCCTTCTACAAAGAACAAAAATATATAAGTGCTGTTTCCAAAAAAAAGGAATACACCTGTCACTGAAGAGCAGGGAAGGTACAAGAGACATTTAAAAGGGCATTGTGAGAACTAAGGAAGGAAAACTGAGGCAGGACTGCATTCATAAAACTATTAGGCATTCAAGGACAAGTCAAGAGCCTAAATAGATTTTTGGATCTGGGCCACAGAGTGCTGAAAAAAAAGGGTAAGGAAGTAGATAGGATTGTAAGTGGGCAAGTTGAATAAAGAAGCCTTATTTTGATGTAGAATATGCAAGAGCATGCTTGCAGGCAGTGGGACAGGAGCCAACAGATTTGAAGGTGAGGCTGAGATAATGAGAACAGAAATAAAAGAGGAAAGGAAGCTTGAAATAGCAGGGACTGAAGGGACGAGAGGCAGATAATAGTCGTCAGAATTCAGAATTGGAGACTGACTGTGGCAGGGAAGGGGAAATTAATGGTGGGGTAGTAAAAGGATGAGGAAAAGCAGAAAACCTAGTTGGAATAATTTTTGTAAGAGATGGTGAAGAAGTATGTGGGGGAGGCAATACAGTCTAGCAGCAATGATGGGAATAGTGTCAATGAAAACTATAGGGAGTAACTTGTCAGACAAGATATTTTCTCATAATTTACAGAATCAAAATATCATCTCTTTTATCATCATTAGAAATATCAGTGGAAAACAATTCACCTCTGATATCTGACAATCAAATTCATCCCTCAAGAACACGTGCTCACATTTACCTAAGCAACAGTTAGCAAAGTTTTCCTGCCATTTGGAAAGACAGATTAACTGAAATACAGAAATTACTGCTTGACTACAAACACTTGCAGCTTTTTAAAGAGTAATTCTACCTTTCCAATTGTTATTTATTTTTATATCATTTCAGCATTAAATTGTAGTCCCATGAAGGTGAAGGGGCAGCTGCAATCAGAAAAGGGGAAGAGATCATGTAAACAGTATATGTCATTATGGCCTGCATATCAGACTAGGTTTTTGTAAAGGAGGAGCAGAACAACCAAGGGATTTTTTTTTTTTACATCCATAAGTAAAAACTATTCGTGAATGAAGCTACTTTTCAAAAGACTTATCATAAAAATTGGTTGAAGGTATTCACAGCCAAATTCCTCAAACAAAATTTTCGAATTAACTACAATTTATTTATGAAAAGTCTATATTCTCTCTTAAGAAGGCAGATTTTCATGCAGCACTGTGTAAATGCTTCTGGGGAGGAAGAAGGGAAAAAGCAGATGCCCTTCTGGAGTTACCACATCCAAAATCACTGATTCCCATTGAATGTCCCTTGGTTCCAGATCAACACTTATGACCTTAACTGGGGACATCCTGTTGGGGATTTCCTGGAGCTTCACTCAGACAGCCACACACCAGGACATTGAGAAGAATCCTGGGAAAGCATGTCACTGTCAAGGTGACAGCACTGACCAAGCAGCAGCCTTCTCAGTGCAGATGGAGTCTGGTTACCCTTACTCCTTGCTCCTGGGGTTTCTTCCCCAGCAAAAGAAATCCTGTGAAACACAGAAAGTTTCTTCAAGTCTTCCTAGTGCTCTGCAGGTCCTTGGCTTCCTGAGCATGGACATATCATCTTCCAGGCTAAATTTTTATGTGTAAACCTGAATTATTTTCTGAGTAATCCTCCTCTGATTTGAAGCACTTGTAGGAGTGGAGAAATTCTCTGACTATGGTAAAAAAACAGCAAACGGGATTAACCTTACCACAGAAATTTTACTGGTGGGAACAATAAGTAATATAACCCCATCCATTTCCTGTGCATAGGTTAATCTGTGGTTCAGTAGGATTTCAGAAATAAGGTTATACAGCAGTGAGAGCACCTTATTGTATAGGCACTTTCCCCCATTTTAAGGGAGAGGCTACGGCATGCCTCAGATTTCAGGACAGTAGCTGTTCTTTTCCATGAAGAAAGGATGACCCACACAGGCCTGCAAGATATACTTGATATTTACAGCTAGAGGTTTCAGAAGATAGCATTGCTTATCACGCATCAAGATTTATTTCTCGTTCGGACACTGATATGTAAAGGTCTCTTCAATTACAGGTCGTGATAAAATGATTGTGATTAGGTATGATTAGAGTAGGAATCTCTTTTAGATTGTATTCTGTGATCGGAGGTGATCTGAAGATCTGTTCCCACCCACTTGGAGTACAAAGTCAAATTACTTCTTTATGTCTTTGGAATTACATGCTGCACAAAAGCAGTCTCCATGCAAAGGGAAACAACACTTGCCATCCCCATCCCCATCAGTTTTCTCAGGCTTAGGTTTTTCTCACCAAAATCTATTCAAGCTTTGTTTGCTATTGCTATAGCCTTTCTATCTCTTCCTCTTTTATCTACTTCCCATTCTCTTTCTTCCAGACCTTTCTTCTCTTTAAGTGGCTCATGAAACACTTCCAAAGGTTGCCCCTACCTTACTGTCACAAATCTATGTTATTCCATTCCGTGTTTTGGTTTTTTTTCTGTAGGAATATCTCTTCAAAATACCTTAGGGCCGACTGTAGAGAACTCTTGGTCGTATGAGGTTCTAAATAGATGACTAGGTGATTTTGATAATTTCATAACCTACTTGTCTACATTGGGTTTAAACATCTCATTATAAGCCCAGGAACACATGGGCATGCCTGTGCCAAGGAATTCACTGTGGTGTGGAGTCATGCCACCATTACCAAGATGAAGCTGATTTGATAAATGCATTCTTAACAGTGCAGCTCCATTCGGGGAAACAACTTGAGGCTCAGGGGACAGTGTCATCCCCTGAGCATGGCACTGCACCAGGGCTTGGTATAGCAGTGCAGCCTCTTACCTGAGACACCTCAACTCATGCTTGCTCAGGGACGACTGCCTAGTGCTGCCTTACGCTGGACAGGACTCCCAAATCAGCATTCAAATGCAGTGGTGCTCAAGCTTATAATTCACTCAAGCACTTCAGAAAACCTAATGTCCTCGTCTTTGCCCATCAATATTCACGCTGTGATGCTTGTAAATGCTTTTGAAAACATCCAGTTCTCTTTTCTTCATGTTTGATGTCTTCAAGGACAGCAATTTGTCCACTGATTTTAGGTACAAACCTCACTTCCTTTAGACATACAAAATCACATTGATATGAAAAAGAGGAGTCTCTCTTCTCCCCACTTCCTTCAAGAATCACCTATTCTAAACTTCTTACATGGATGCCAGTTTATTTGTTTTTTATTAACATGAAAAAAAAAACCCAGACTTTTTTTGCCATTTTCCCTCATGAAATATTGAACAGCAGTTCTCTGACCTTTTACCAAAAAGGATAAATAATAATTTATAAAAAAAAAAAAAATTACATGGAAGATTTGAACACAAACTACTAAATTCTGGTGAAATTATAAATCATCAGAAACTTAAACCATAAATTAGTTTTTTCCAGATCTACTCATAGCCTCAAATGAGACCACAACAGATAAATGACCTTCCAGAAGCTATACAGACATATAACTCTTGGCGATCACAAGGCTGATGAAAGCAGGGCTTACATGCAGAAGATCCATCTTACTCCCAGGAAAGACTGGGAACTATGTTAAAAAGCAGAGTTCCCTTGGCTGCAAAAACAATGTGGAATAAGAGAAAAAAATGTGAGGTATGTATAGTGGCTTCTGGCTCCTGTCTGGTTGATTATTGACTTCAGTAACTTGAGGCCTCAACCTGCATGTCTACCACACAGTAGGGGAAAAAAAAATAAAAATCTACTTGATTTCTTGAACTGTTCTCTTCCACGTTGTGTTTTGTTTACTTCTGCTTTGATCTTTGCATCAACTGTGTGTTCAACGGAAGCTGCTTCTCTTTTGTTTCGTTTCATAATCAGTGGTACCCAGTCACCATGGGGCTTGGCAGAGAGGGTAAGAGCAAGGCTGGCAGCTGGGTGCCTGCTCCTTCTGGGTTCTGCAGAGAGCTCAGAAAAGTTTTTGAGGCTGCTGTAGCAATGTGGAATAAAGGCAAACATTATGCAACTCTTATCAGAGAGAAAGAGACTTGAGGATAATATGGAGAACAAACAACAGAAGACAGCACTACTTCAAAAAATACAAACCAGAAGTGTGGCTCCTAGTGCAGTGCCCAAACAAGAAAGCCTCTTTTGTTCCAGGGTATGCGGGCAGCACAGGAGCTGTGCCATTGTCTCCTACCATGTTGCATGGAAGAAATGCAAGGCTGTGGGTCCAGCTACCCTTACACAGAGCCGTGGGGTACCTGTGGGCTCACTGGGAGGGAGGGTGCTACACCCAGAAGGTGCATAGAGCCACACGTTGGCTCTTCCCTGGCAGTAGTGGGTTAACAGTTGGACTTGAGGATCTTGAAGGTCTATTCCCATCAAAACAATTCTATCATTCTATGATTCTTAGGTCCGGCAATGTGCAAGAGGTGGGCAGCAGCAATGGCCAGGAGTGCTGCAGGAGTGGCCAGGAAGGCTGGTCTTCCAGCAGCGGGCTGGGGTGAGGTGCTTGTGCCCATGCATAGGTGGACGGTGTCTTTTGAGGCTAGGCATCAGGGAACGAACCTGGAGGAGTGAAATAGCACCTTGTATTTGCAGGAGCAGGGATGTGAGTGATCTGGAAAAGGTTAGTTTAAGCCTATTCATCAGGAAAAACCTGTAGACAACAATGGTGATTGGTGCAATGATTTTTCTAGGAGAACAATTGCAGCCTAGTCCCCAGAGACCATTCAAAAATGCCATGGAGCCATTTTCATATGGTTTAAGCTAATTGGCAAGGCACATTCTGAAGAGTTTGTGCCTACATGAGCAGCAGCCTGGATGAACTCTGGCCTCTGAAAGTCACTGAGAACTTGCTATGCACTCCTACAGTAATAAGCTTTATTAATAACATTGGCTAAAATGTCCTGATCCCTATTTAGTCTTTACATGATAATGAGCCTAAATAGGCAATCTGGTATTTACCCAAAGCTCCCACTGATTTCAGTGGCAGCTGCGATTGCTCAGCAGCTCTGAAAATCAGGCTACTTATATTTAGCTATATAAATATGGAGTTAGGAACCTAATTTTAGATGCTCAAATTTGAAAATTTTGACTCTAATATTCCATATCAATTCTTTTTCCATCACTTTCAGCAAATTTTTTTAGGAAATAAGACTATTATGAACAAAAAGTGAGATTAAATTCTCATTCTCAAAAGAATGCAAATATCTTTTTGATGGCTCTTAAAATAGCTGTAGCTTCCAAACCAGTGCATTCAGATAAACTTTAGCCATATACACTGCTTATATTAAGGAAAAAACATCCAGCAGGTAAAGGTTTTCTTTCTTCAGTTTTTTTTTTCAGGTTATTTTCTAAAGAAGAAGAGTTTGACCAGGGCTCTAGGCAGTGGAAGCGTAATCATTAACTTTCAAAAAGGAAATGTATCATTCAGATTTTTTTTCAAGAAGTTATGATAACAGTCATACTGTGATACGTGTACTTGGCCTAATTATCTTTTTTTTTTTCCCCCCCTCTGGTAACTTAGTTTTATTATACTTCAGAGCATATTTTAAATACAATAATCCATCTGAATTATTGAGGCCCCCTTCTTCATCCCTGCAGCTTCACAGATATTTCATATAAAGACACTGAAAGAGAGATAACCTTCATTAAATGAATCAGCTGTGCTGCAGTACAATTTTCATTTGACTCTCCTGTGCTTCACATACAGAGGATAAAAATCCATGCTTTTTCTTCACTTCCTTAATAAATGAATACAAAGTATGTTGACTTCCTAAAAAATGGTCCCACTAAAAGAGCACCATATTCATTTGGCTGGGACACCTCACCTGACCTAGCAGACACATGACTCTCTCAAAACCCTCTGTGTCGTTGTGGCTTTTGGGAGTGAGCTGTGACAATGCAAAAACCCTTTACCACCTCCCAGTTCTCTGCCAGAGGTTCCCACTGTGCCAGCTGATGGGACAGTGTACGTGGACCCCCATCCTTAGTGACTGTGTGTGGACCCCGTTTGTGTTCTCAATGGTGTACATGAACCACTTTTGCTTTAGTTACTGTGTGCATGGACCCTATCTGCTTTAGTAAGAAGTTGGGCAGCTAAGCCTAATCTTGTCATCACCGGCAATCAAACCCAGGCTGCCTGTTAGCCAAAGGGAAGAAGGGTGCCCATTGGTATTCATTCTGCTTTGCTCAGCCCCCAGGCAATAAAGTTTTAAACCACCACAGCTGCTTGGTAAGTAAACATATTGTATTAATGCCTTTAATACAAGAACAACCACTACCAAAAGAGCAATCAGAAATGTTATACTTTTTTTCCTTTGCTCTTTCTTCCTCTTTCAAATTTGCTATTCCCTCCACAGAGACTGTTGCTATTTTCTTTTCTTTTTTCTCCTTTTTCCTGTTTTTGTCTCATGAGAGCTGATCAATCAGAAATTCTCTACCTCTAGATCCTTCACCTTCTTCCTCTCTTTCACACTGATTTCCGTTTCTTCATATAAGACTGATTCCCTATGATATAAGACTGATTCATCCCCTTCATATAAGACTGATTGATCTAGGTCTAAGATTACTGTAGGGCTTCCTTATGCAATGAGCATGTAAGCTACCCTCCCTGCTTGCCTTTCTTTAAAAGCCATAAATTTGCAGGCAGAGACTACCCTGGCTGTAAACCCCTGAGTATCTTTGTAAACTGAATGCTGAGAACAGAGCCTTTCATGGAGCCCTGGATATATGTTCAGTCACGCAGTAGCACTAGTGCAAGTGGTACATGTGTCCAGAATGGGAGAGCTGCATGTGGCTGAAGATGAGCTGGGAACTGAGGGAGGGAGGGAGGGAGGGACAGAGGTGGTCTGTATGTTGAAAAGCCTTGGTTGCCTCTCTGAAGAGGGAGCATATCCCAAAAGCTGTCCTGTGACATGAAGACACACTTCAGCTTTGTATCCAACTACGCATGGATATCCAAACTAAACAGAGATCAAGGATCCTCAGGAGTTCCCCAGTTACTCGTTACCAGGTTCACATTTCCAAGGTCACATTTTAAAGAAGTAGTTAATATATTTTCTGTAGTGGGACAGTCAGAGAGGATTTTACAGTTTAACTTAAAATAAAGTTAATTCCTCCACATGGAGTTTTTGGAGGAAGTTGAGCTTTTTATTAGCAACTCTATAATTTTTGGCATACAAAATACTTTCCTATACTAACTGCCCCTCTCCCTCACTGCCTTCCTCATGTTTTCTGTATTGGATTTGTTCAGGAGCTCTGACACTAATTTGTTTAACAAATAGAGCTCTGCCCTCTCTGCTTGGCATGTTTCAGACCTAATCTCCATACAAATTTGCCACAAGAAGTAGTTATACGAGTCCAGTTTATGCTGAAATAAAACTGGAAAAAGTACAGATATCATGCTCATATTTTTCACTGAGAACGTATAGAAAAATTAGAAAAGGGCATACAACTTTTTCCCAAACATATTGAATCTGAGATTTCCAACAGCAGAAAACAGATACTAGTATGAATATTTCTTCTGTGATTCCTCTTCCCATGGAAAGAATTTTTTTTTATGACCATTGTTTTTTGTTCAAATATATATTTAGTAACTATATATGTTCTTTATAAAAAAAAAAAAAGTAGAATACATGTGAAGCTGCTCTGCTTTCATGGGTGTATATGCTATTTTTTATGGGAACTAGACAAAATATTCATGCAGGATGAGGTGGTTTCCACTGTAGGTTCATATAATCATAACACTGATGAAGAGGAAATATTAGCCGTAAAAGACTTCTGTCTGCCCACAGTAATGAAATTGATAAGCAGACCTGCATATTCTTTATATTGGAGCTATAGGACTACTCAAAGTAGTCTCTTTTTCTACTCAATTTTTTCTTTTCTATTTACAGAAAGTCAAAAGTCATCCACTTAGCTACTCCCTACAGTATTTTCTGCCTTCATCAAGCCTTCCCTTGCCAAGCAGCAGTAAACTGACAGTAGGATAAGTGACAAGAGCATTCATTTCCTCAGTCTTAGGCCCAGATTAGGAGCTCACCCTAAGAGTTCCCCAGATGTGTTGATAACCATCACAAAGCTTCGTTTGTTTTCCACTCACAAAGTGCTGCAAGTCCAGCAAACACTGCTCTGCTGCTCACCAGCCTCTGCATCCCCATTGGCATCGATCAGAGTTTTATTCATTTCCACCTCCAACATGAAGATGAACCAAAGGGAGACAACAAAACAGCTCCACTTGGTATCACTATGCTAGCAATGCGTGTGAAGCTGGAGTCTCATTTCTCCGGTGGTGTCTGTAGAGGTACTCAGTAAGCCATGCTGGACTCGGTGAGCTGGTCGTTAATTCAGGCTCAGCCTCTGGTCTTTCTCAATTCCAGTCTGGTCATCTCCCAAAAGAGCAAACATGAAGAGGGTAATAACCTGCTATGGCATCTGAAAGTGCTGATGGAGCTGTTGCTATACAGTAGCCCTGCACCGAGAGGGTTCAACAGGGTTTTACCTTAGTGGAACAAGTCTTTCTAAGTATATAGAGAGATATGTGTGTGCAGAGACAACCAAAATTTATTCGTGGACAGGGTCACCAGAAAAGTTTAGCTCAAACTCTACTTCTTAAGCAACATGTAAACCTTCCTGTTTGCAGAGAAGGCTTTTAAAACATGAAAACAAAAACGTTAAATGCAGACACCGAACCTCCAAAAATAATTTTCTCAATGGCAAATCACTTGATACCATTCCTCTTTTTATCACCCAGCAAGGGATACACAGAAAAATTCAAACTGCAGCCCTTGATGCCAGAGCAGCAGAAGGGCTAGGTAGTATCCTGCCTTCTTTTGCTGCCTACCCAGCAGAGCTTCTGCCAATTGTTTTAAAATGTTTCAGAGGCGTTTTGGCACAGGCAGTGTTTCTGTGGGAGAAGAGGAGAGCAGGGCTGGGGCAGCACCATCCTTTCAAAGATTTCTAGCCAGCAGCCGAGTTCCATCCCATCAGCTGTTCCTCCTTGGAAGGAAAGAGGGATGGTTTGCTGACAAGCCAAATGACGGCTGGGGTGGCTGCTGCCTGCAGCCCGTACAATGGGATTGATTGTGGGTGGTGAAAAGGGTTTGGATGTGAGCAGATAGAAGCAAAGATGCATAAGAATGCTAGGGTTAGGCTTTCTGTTACTGAAACAGCAGCTAGTGAATAGCAGCTGTGGTTATCTAAAAACACTTGTGCATGGAAGAACAATTTTTCTTCCAAAATCTGAAAGAAACTCTAATGATGAATCAGAGGCCAGGCTATAAATAAAGCATGACTATGGATTTGCAGACCCAGAAACACTCTCATTATAGAAAGTTAGTTTTAAGGCCAAATTGCCTCTTTTTTTTTTTTTTTTAATCAGAATCATTTTGGAATAATTGCTTCCATGATATCAAATGCTTTGTAATGCACAGTGGAGTTTGTTGTGTGACATGTGACAAGCATTAAGGTTAAGCAAATGAGCCTGGCTGAATATCTGCTAATCAGCATGACTCACCAGCCTGACATACATTCCCAAGTTTACATCCTCTTTCTATAGATAATAAATGAGGGAAGAACTGCTCCTGCTCCTCAGCCTTCCTTGTGCCAAAGAGCTGAACAATTTCCTGAGCTTCATCTTACAGACTGAAAGGTTAAAGGTGCTTTCTGTGCCTAGTGAACAAGACAGATTAGGGAGAAATTTAACTATATGCTGAAGACTATTAGTAATGATTATCGGTAGTTATAGTTAGCAACAGCGCCCATTCTTGCTACAGAACACAGAATTATCCCCCTAAAATCCTGAAATATTTGTAAATAATTATAAAAACTGAGACAGATGGAAACTGAAATTCATTAGACTTTGTGGGATTTGGTACCTAGACGGTGAACAACTGAAATCTCTTCCACTACATACATGTTAGTCTTATATGGGACTCAGAAAAAAGAGACTCAGAAAAAAAATTAATAATATTTTGAAGACAGGCCTTGATTATGGTCTTGAATCACAATTTACATATTGTTGCTTTCAAGGTGCCACTGAATTCTGCAAGACAGCATACAGTTATGGCTATCTGTGTATTCAGGTTTTATTGCATCACAGGATGATTGCAAGTAATGAGAAATGTGTTCAGACATTATGTTTCATCTGGAAGCAAAATTTTAAACCTGAAAATAAACCTTCATTCATTCTTAATTTGTTGGTACTCGAGTCTGACTTTAACTGGTTCAATCAGTTATGGCATTTTGAATCATAGAACCATAGAATCATAGAATGTCTGGGCTGGAAGGGACCTCCAAAGGTCATCTAGTCCAACCCTCCTGCCATAAGCAGGGACATCTCCAACTAGATCAAGCTACTCACAGCCTCATCCAGCCTAATCTTGAATGTCCGCAGCAGTGGTGCCTCCACCATCTCTGGGCAACCTATTCCAGTGATCTATCACCTTCATATTGAAGAACCTTTTCATAACGTCTAATCTAAATCTCCCCTTTTCTAGCTTAAAGCCATTACCCCTCATCCTGTCACTACAAAGCCTTGTGAATAGTCGCTCCCCTGCTTTCTTGTAGGCCCCTCTCAGGTATTGGAAGGTTGCTATAAGCACACTAGTTTATCAAATCATCAGCCTTTTCTGTATATTTGCAGGGGAACACAAGTACGTTTTTTTACTGACAAATTCTTTCATGTCACACTCCAGTATGTCTCTTCCAGTTCTAAAGATGACATTATCTGTAAAAGAGATTAATAAGGGTTTGTTAAACTGAACTGAAAATGTGAATATCCACAGAAGCATTAATATATAAACTATTTCTATTTAATTTATCAATTCCATCAATTGTGCAGATACACATAATTAATTATGTAAGAAATATTTAATCTGGGCTCTATTATTACATTTTCTTTGCTTTTGTTATATTTTTTTAAAAAGTGAAATGTTTTTGAACAGTTATATGTCAAAAAGTAAATGAGATTGATTGAACTTGTCACCAGTCTTTTGCAATTAAACTTCCATTGAAATGAAGATATTTTATACTGATTCATTCACTTTCTTTGTTTTCAAACATTGTAGCCTTCTATGCTTCATTTCAAAGGGTATGGAGATTTTGTGTTTCAAAATGAATGATATAGCTATCTTTTGAGTTTCCTTCATAGATAAAATTGGCTTCTTCCCAATTCTCCTCTTCCACCAGACACTGCTGGGCAGGCTTCCTCCTGTGCAAGCAGTGTAATCCCTGTGCCACGGCAGGTAATACATTCTCAGCTACAACCTTTCCTTTATGCCTGGAGTACATCTGTTGAGAAGAGCTTGCAACTCAGGAGCAGTAACCAGCACATGAGCCGAATGCTTAAGCTCCTGTGAGGGATAAAAAGGTGAGGAATTTGCCTGTTCTGTTTCAGAAATCTTCTGTACCTGGATGGTCTTCCTACCGTATTACAAAAATTTTATGTCCTCAGCAGCCTTCCCCTAGACTGACATGGACTTTCTGGGACTGCAGGACTTTGTTGTCTGTCAGTGCTACGGAACAGGCCACTTCAGTGGACAAGCTATTGCTGGGCAGCTGGGCAGCTGCAGTGACTGCAATTTTCTCTTAGTCAGCTAGTGAATTTGGCTGTCCATGAAAGCTGCTTTACTGGGGTTTGAATGTCCCTTTTTTCCTATTCTTCTTTCCTATTTATTCAAACCTTCACTCAGAGAGTTTCCTAGCTCCCTGATAAGTCCATGTTTCTTCACCTCTCTCCCTCTCTCTCTGATTATTTGCACCTACTACCAGAAGCTGATGGCGTAGAACTGCCTATGTTGTCATCTGAAGTGTAAGTGAGATATACAGCATGCACTCTCTGAGTCAAAAAATCCGGGTTTTGCTCCACTGGGATCCTATACAGCATTCAGATCCAATCTACTAGTTTGCCATCTGGATAAGCCCTGCTTAAAGACATGCCATCTGTCTAGCTAGATGCAGACATGTGTTCATACTTTCTATTTTAAGCATTTTCTCCCAGTTTTTAATGTTGTTTCACTTTCAGCGTCATATTGGTCACCTGATCTGTTATAGTAGGTTTTATGAATTAGTCAGACACTGGGTGTGTTTTGCCAATAATTCTGCTGCACACTGATGGCAGAAACCTCCCTCTGAAGGTGCAGCCAGCTATCACCCCTCTGTCTCCTAACCACCCTGTGGCAGCCAGCAGCCAATGTGTGGCCCGGAAGGCGCACCCAGCTACCCCCCCTCTGCCCCCTACCCCCCCTGTGGCAGCCAGCAGCCAATGTGTGCCCAGACCCAGGGGACCAGGGTAGAGCAGAGGGAGCGGTGGCTGCTGCATTTGGCTCCCAGCAGTGCTGGAAGGGCTGATGGGCCTCCCCATGTTGTACCCCTGGGATACCCCCTGGAGGTAGGTCCTTACAGCCATGCACTGCCTGATGGCACCCACACATCTCAGACACCAGAACTCCATGGGGCCATAGGTGAGTCAGGAGATGACCAGGTTAGTGATCTAGGTTCAGAATTCATGTTGCATGAGCCAAAGTGAGTACATTGTAGGTGGACAGGAGGCAGCCTCTGTCTTCTACAGTCATGAGAATTAATTTATTTTGAGAAATAAATGTATTTATTCACATTTTTTAATGGAAACACATGTTAAAAGTTTTTTTTTTGTCAGGTAGTAAATTACTTCAAAAGCACTGAAATTAATAAAGTGACGATGAGTGATCTACAGGGTGGATCAGTTCAGAGTTCTGAAGAAACAAAGCATACCTCTCCATTTTGACTTTTCCCTTGGAGTGAAATCCTGGCACTGACTTCTACTGTGAAACTCACAGTGATTTCATAAGGAGCTAACATTTTACCTGCTGTTTCACCAAAACTTCACAGACAAAATACTGGCCTTTTACTGTTGCAAAAGGATCATTTACATCAGCTTCCAGATGTCCCGTGACAGAATTTCTACTAAACCACAGGCTGAGCAGAACTCCTTAACAGGGTTTAGGACAAGCCTTTCACACTTTTTCATGTTGCTATATTTAGAGAACAGACTGTGAACTGGGACGTTTCATTTTCTCAGTCATTCTTGGAGAAGGCAGTCAATGGAAGAATTGATAATCATGACATAAATTCAAAGACAATTAAATGGTAAAGGAAAGCATTTTGTTTGATAGACATGTTCTGCTGCCATCAGCACAAAGACGAAAGACGTCTATTGTAAAGAACAAAAGCTATGTTGGAGAGATGCAGATAACAAGATAAAAGATCTCCAGGAACAAACACATACACTGAGCAAGACTGGAAACTTAAGAAAAAAAAAAAAAAAAACAAACAAAGAAAAAATAAAATAAAATAAATAAAAAAAAAAACTCCAGTCAGATTTCTTTAGTGAAAAGAAAAAGAAAAAAAAGGCAAAAACACATGCATACTTTCTCTTAATTGGAAATTGTCTGAAAACATCCATATTGCAATGAATTTTACATCATTCAATTCAGAATATGTTCAGATGCTCTGAAGGACAGCAATGCTACTGGAATAATGGTGGGTAAGTAACGAGGTACCAGCTATCTTTTTAGGATGAACACAGGTTTGTTGATGGAGTAGCTGAGCTCTTTAGGAATCTACATAGAACAGAAGCAAAATATGCAGAGAAAATTTTAAATGCCAAAACGCACTTAAGTTCTTTTGAGTAAAACGATTACTTTCTGACCCTCCTAAACTGAATGAAGTCAATGTACATTGATCAGTTTGAACATTACTAGAAAAAGAAAGCCAGCAAACTGTTCTTTAATACATATTTCAGATGTATCATTATCCAAACTGTGTTTAAAAAAATTTTGCCTCAAATGTTTGGATTTTTCAGTCACCAGTCTCTAATTTTAAAATAATCTAAGGAATCAAATAATTTCCTAAAAATTCTAGATTTTTGGCTGTAGTTTAGTAGTAAAAATGAAAATTATGTGAAAGTGCATATATTGACTTTATTTCCACCTCCTTGAACTATTGTGTTTGCACTGTCTTGATGATGATCTTGATCTCAGACAAACCAGAGACGTAGCGGTTTGGTGTTCAGATGTTTTGAGAAACACATTTCATCATCTTTATACAAAAAAATTCAAGAGAGATCACTGGTAGCAAGAAAAAGCATAGAGACTTTGTGATTAATTCTAATCAGTTGTGCAATATGCTATCAAAATATTACTACCAAATAACACTGTTGTGTCATATTTCTGAGAGTAAAAAGTAGCAAGACACTGACAAATGTTATGCACAACTCCATAAATTAAAACATGGTAAATTTGCCTTGCTAGAACAATGATGGTGATGAGTGGAATTAAGTGCATGATTAAGAATCAATTAGCTTACACTTGAGAAATCTCAGACAGGCACTTAAGCTTCTACCAGTGGCAATGGCTCCTGAAGTCATTTATAGTGCAGAGAAACCAGCCTGTGCACAAACTAGGTGATCACGTGTCCTGTTGCACCTCAACCTGGCATGGATAGGCAAACAGGTTCCCAACAGCTGATCACGAGAGAGTGCTACCACGTCCTAGAAGATTCTGAATTCTGATTTCAGGGACAGATGTGGTATTCTTGTGATTTACTAGGCTGGAATTTTATAAAGCACATTTGGGGCACAGTTGCCCTGTCTGCGTATCTTCACCTCAGTTATTCTATGAGATACCTGACTCATGAGTGTGTATCTGAAACATTTCAAAAAAATTCACACCTTCCGAAAATGTTCCATGGTGTGAAATCTTGCAGGTTGCAAAAAGATAATTCCCCGGACAACAGGGAGTTCATAGAGAAGAGATTAATATAGTTTAGTCTTAAATCCCGCTCTTAGATTCCCTGCTCTTTTGAGATGCACCCACCTGTTTCCATGGTTTCTGGTGCCAGCTGCATCTTTGTCCCATATTTGTCTTTTTAAAATATGTCTTCTGTATAACATGGTTCCGGATCCTTCTTCTGGACAGAGCTGTGGGGTCCAAAGAGTATCTTGGACTCCTCCCCAGACATGTTTGGCCAACTAAATTTGGCCATAAATAAGCCTTCTATGCACAACAGCATCTATATTTTTAGCACTATGCTTAAATACATTGCTGAAATGGCAAACTTCATATCAGGACAACTCTGCGTGAAACAGAATGTAACATTTATTGTCCCTCACCAAAAATGCACACTTTGCCTGGAACCATCATGCTACTTCATTCCTTTGACAGAATCTGTGAAAAACAGCATAAAGCGCAATAACCTCTTTCTCCCAGTGTATTACTTCATCCTATATCACTTATTAGAAACTCACAGTGAATCAAACCATCTTTTTTGCTTTAAGAATTTTCTGCATTAACTTCACACAGAATTAGGCATGACAGATATTAAGATTTATTGGCAGAGAGATCTCAGCCTATGAATTCTCATTGAACAGATCATAAATCTTCCTGCTTGTCAGGAAGATCTGATTCCCTGTAGTTACAAACGCTCAGTGTAAGCAAGGTCAAAATTCAGCTGACTCCTTTTTCCAGTTCCTTTTTGAAAAATCATTATAAATTAGAAATTGGATTATAAGTTTCATAAATATGTTATTTACATGCTGACAGGTAGCCTAGTCAGGATTTGCTATATTGCATTAGGATAATACTAATTCAGGAATTAGTGCTGCAGGTATGTCACCAGTGAGAAACTCACAGTATCATCAGGTAGTCTCCAGACAGAATTTTTCTCCTCTTTTATAAACATATGTGTGAAAGAATAAAAACTATCTATAAAGAAGAAATCAAAGTCTTGTAAAAGAACTAAACTGCTGTTGGTCCAGATAATGGTCCATTTCCACATCAGGTTCCTGTTCAGGACAGAGAATTTCAATGTCCTTCCAAGGACAGATTCATTCATCATCTCAAATGGGCTATTTCACTTCACAGAATCACAAAATCACAGAATGTTAAGGGTTGGAAGGGACCTCGAAAGATCATCTAGTGCCAGGTCCTGCCAGAGTGGGACCACCTAGATCAGGTCACATAGGGATACATTCAGGCAAGTTTTAAATGTCTCCTGAGAAGGAGACTCCACAACCCTTCTGAGCAGCCAGTTCCAGGGCTCCATTACCCTCACAGTGAAAACGCTTTTCCTTATGTTTCTGCAGAACCTCTTATGTTCCAGCTTGGACCCATTGCCCCTTGTCCCATCTTTAAACATCACAGAGAAGAGCCTGGCACCATCCTCCTGACACTTGCCCTTTACACATTCATAAACATTAATGAGGTCACACCTCAGTCTCCTCTTCAAGATAGAGACCCAGCTCCCTAAGCCTTTCTTCATAAGTGAGATGCTCCACTCCCTTAATCATCTATGCTGGACCCTCTTAAGCAGTCCCCTGTCCTTCCTGAACTGAGGGGCCCAGAACTGAACACAATATTCCAGATGTGGTCTCACTAGGGCAGAGTAGAGGAGGAGGAGAACCTCTCTTGACCTACTAACCACACCCCTTCTAATACAACCCAGTGTGCCATTGACCTTCTTGGCCATGAGGGCACATTGCTGGCTCATGGTCACCCTGCTGTCCACCAGGACACCCAGGTCCCTTTCCCCTGTGCTACTCTCTAACAGGTCAGTCCCAACCTATACTGGTACATGGGGTTATTCTTTCCCAGATGCAAGACTCTACACTTGGCCTTGTTGAATTTCATTAGATTTCTCCCTTCCCAACTCTCTGGCGACTCCCCCTAGTTCTGCAACATCAGCAAACTGGCTGACAGTGCACTCTGTTCCCTCATCCAGGTCATTGATGAATACATTGACTAGTATTGGCCCCAGTAAAGACCCCTGAGGGACTGCACTAGATACAGGCCTCCAGCTAGACTCTGCCCTATTGACCACAGCTCTCTGACTTCTTTCCTTCAACCAGTTCACAATCCACCTCACTACCTGATCATCCACACCACACTTTCTCAGTTTAGCTGAGAGGACGCTTTGGGAGGCGGTGTCAAATGCTTTACTGAAATCAAGATGAACCACATGCACTGCACTACCATCATCTATCCACCCAGCCACCCGGCTATTTCTTCATAGAATATTATCAGTTGGTTGAACATGATTTCCCCTTGGTAAAATCATGTTGACGGCTCTTAATGACTTCCTTGTCCTTGATATGCCTAGAGACAGCACCAAAAGATAATTGTTCCATCACCTTTCCAGGGTTGGAGGTGATGCTGACCTGCCTCTTCCTTCTTGACCTTTTTGAGGACTGGAATGACATTTGCTTTCCTCCAGTCCCCAGGCACCTCTCCTCCTCTCCATGACTTACTAAACATGATGGAAAGTGGCCTAGCAATGACTTCCACCAGCTCTCTCAGCACTTGTGGGTGCATCCCATCGGGGCCCATGGATTTATGTGTATCCAGATTGCTCAGCTGATCCCTAACCCAGTCCTCATCAACCAAGGAAAACTTCTCTATCTTGACTTCATCTAGGGCCTCAGAGGTCTGGAGCTCCCAAGGACAGTCCCCAGCAGTATAGACGGAGACAAAGAAGGCATTCAGTATTTCCACTTTCTCTGTATCGTGTGTCACCAGGGCACCCACCTCATTCAACAGTGTGCCTAAGCTAAGGGTGAAAGAACTACAAATAGACCAGGATTGTTAACAAGAAGAGGGGAAAAGAAAAAGGCAGAAGGGGAGTCAGAATTTGCTGCAAAGGCTGCATCTTGTCGAGTTTCACTAAAAATGAAAAGGTGTTCTAAAACAGGAGTTTGATATCAGACTTTCAGAAATGCTGAGCAAACACAAGAAGTTAGTCAAAGAAATACGTGAGGTGGGGCACATAATAATCCTGCATCTGATCTCGTCTTTAACAAAACCTGATCCTACTTGTAAGAGAAGGGACAAATTTCTAAAAGACAATTCAACAGCTGTACCTATCTGATGTGTTCACACTCAAAAGAAAACTGAATTCATACATACTTAGTGATCTGCTGTGGAGCTGAAATTACATATTTGCATGCAAACATTGCAAAGCTCTAGGGTTGTGCCCAAAACTTTCTCTGAATTCATCTTTGGAGTCAATGAGGAGGGCTTTAGTCTTCCAAAAAAATAGACATGTGAATATGCCAAGGGAACAGAGATTAAAAAAAGAGACAGAGAAGAGAAGAGAAAGAAAAAAAAAAAAAAAAAAAAAAAAAAAAAAAAAAAAAAAAAAAAAGACACCACACCATGTTCTTAATGCCTGTCAAAAAGAACCATTCTTCCAGGGCATGTTAACTTATCTGGTAGAGTGGATATTTTTGATTGACAGGACCAAAATAAAAGGCTAAAGTGTTGTTGATATTTTTTGCAGTAAAACAGCTGTATTAAATTATATGTTTCCCTCTTTTTGTCAACAAGTTGGCAGGGTGCACACAATGTGTCAGCTCTGTAATGACAGCACTACTTTAAACCACAGTAGGAAGAGCCTAGTATGAATGCTTGGGTTTGTGAACAGGTATCACCGTGAAGTGAAAATACAACCAGAACTGAAAAGAACCAGTGGGTAATGTGTGTCAAAATGCTACTTCAGCCCTATAATATTAATTTCTGGCTCTGTCCAGATATTAGCTGGCAAGGAGGTATATCCACAGCCTGAGTCATAAACTCCTGCACTTCAAGTAACAGAAATCCCATTCCCACAATGTTTTCAAGCAGGCGCCCCATTCCCTGCTGCCTGTGTAGCTAATGATGGAAACAGCACACGCACCATATGGTTGCTGAGGCACTTCAGAATAACTCTGTTGGTCGTGGCCCAAAACAAGGAATGAAAAGCTAAGGCAGAAATTTAAAAACCCAACAAAAAGCTAGTTTTAAAAGAAGCCTGGCTTTGGTTTGGTTTATCGCTAAAGCAATTTGTTGAACTGGGTCTTATGCAATCATCTTGTGTATCCTATCCTATTAGGTTTTGTCTATTTTACTCTACCCTAATGCCTACAAAACTGCTTTCTGCT
>NW_008621073.1:16480-81779 GCF_000691845.1 Merops nubicus | reverse complement strand
CCAGCTACAACTATACCTAACCTAATGAATCCCAGACTTTGAAAATTATGTTGTCAAATACAGTTTGCAAAACCCCATTATTAAGCTGCAGTGCCTTACACTAAATACCTCCTTTGCACCTCTCTGCAAGGCACTGCTCTTCTCAAACCCATGTACCAGGGTTAACACTTAAAAGAAAGGCAGAGCGAGGGGTTTTCCTCGCTGCCGGTGAGAAAAGCATGAGGGAGCTCACAAGCAATGTATCCCTGCCCATATGGTGGTAGTCCTGGTAGAAAATGCAATAGGGACAGCTGAATAGCAAGCATAAAGGATGAACACTGCTTTTGCCACGTAACCATAGTGACTACAGAGAATGTGACTGCTGTGACACCAACCCAGAAGGCTACTGTGTCTGTTTCCGAAGAGAAGACTTGCTCCACAATGAATGGAAAAAAGGAGTTAAAGATATAAATGATCTGCCAGTCAGAATATTTTAGTTAGGATTTGTTCCATGGGTAAGTAGTATTCACACCCACAGTGAAACGTTTTTAGCATGTGTCAGTATTGACAGCCTTTCATTTAGGAAAAAAAAAAAAAAGCTGTGATATAGAAAAGCACGGGTTTAATATTTTTGAAAAATAATATTGAAAAGCTGTTTTAAAGTAAAAAATAATATAATGATACTTTCATGAAAAGGTGAAATTTAAAATTAAATATTTTGTCTCCCCAAATCAAAACCAAATAATCCAGCTAATTTAATACAGTTTTTGGAATGGTTATTGCTCTTCTCCTACTTCAGAGCAAGTAAAACATCCAGAAAATTATAATTTTGAATGGAAAATACATTCCCAATTCAATTATTCAGCTTACAATGCAAATCTGACAGCCACTTGGGTTTGTGCATACATTAGCATAGGTTTGCACATATTCTGCACATATATATGAAAATATTTTGGTATTGCTGAAACTATTTCACCTTCTGACAGACTATTCTAATATTCCCTCCTGAATTATCTGGGAAAAGGAAATAATAAGTAATTATGTGAATTTTCTCTTTAACTGCATCTTCCATGTATTAAGTATCACATGTGGAACTTTGCTGCATTTTCCAAAACAACTGTTTACACTCAGGATCTCTTTTTTTTTTCCTGGAAAAGACACAAGAAGTTTATTTATAACAATAAAGGGTAAATGTGCCTACAGTGGGTTAGCCTTGGCTAACATTCAAACACCCACCCAGGTAGTCGCTCATTCTATCCCCTAGTGAAGTGGCAAAGAGAACAGGAAGAACAAAAACAAGAGAGCTCATTGATCCAGATAAAGTCAGGGAGTTCACTTACCAGTTACTGACAAAACAGACTCAATTTGGGGAAAATTAACTTAATTTGTTCCCAACAAAAATAAAAATCTATTTACAAATTCAGATAATGGGAAACATTAAAAAAAAGAAACAAACTACACTTTTCCTTCCCCTTTTTTCAGACTTAGGTTCAGTTCACTCTCCTCTTAATGGGGGTGGGGTTTTTTGGTCAGTACATAACAGTGTCACCTCTGCTGTTCCTTCCTTCTCATACTTTTCCTCCACTCCAGTACAGATCCTCCATGGGATGCAAGGGGTATCTGCTCTGGTATTGGGAGCACCTGCTCCTAATCCTCCTCCTCCTCTTCCGGCTCCTGCTCCTATGATCATTGGTGTTCCCTCTGCTTTTTCTCACTATTTTTGTTCCCTCCTCCACTCTCTGTGCCACTCTGCCCTTTCTTAAATGTGTTTTCCCAGAGGCACCACCAGCCTGGCTGATAAGCCCAGCCATGTTCTGCCAGTGGGTCCCTTGGAACCACCTGGAACTGGCTGCGTCCAGCGTGGTGTAGGCCCTGGACTCTTCTCACAGCCGCCACTCTGCAACCTCCCCAGATGCCAGCACTTTGACACCCACACCAAATACAGTGCCTCATTTCAATCTGAGCTGTCATATCAGTGAGATTCAGTTCACTTAACCTTCACCAGTTAGAATTTTGTCTAAAGAAAATGTTTTTCTCTATGATCAGGATAACATATTCAGAGGACAATCTGTCCCGTCTTTCTGAACTGTCTCAGGGTGGTACAGCTCACCCTTTGGAGCTTCCTGTTTCTTAAGATGAAGAAACTACAGACATCACACCTTTTTTCCATGTTGGTTGAGAAGAGTCCCCTCCGTCATCAAAGCTGGCTGTCCAGGCTCTCCCTCTCACCAGAAGAGAAAATATGAAGAGCAGTTCTAGCCTTCAAATGTAGGACTTGTCTCATTTCAGCTGGGGAATTCTCTTATTTTTAACCATCAAAAGCTCAGACACATAATGGAGGCTTGTCATCTGATCTTCTGTACAGTTGACGGAGGAGAGTCAAGCAACTTGAAGTGTCACTCAACCTACCAACTTTAAAGCCTTGCCTTTGGATGGGATTCTTTCCCTTGTCTGTAGAAGAGATCTTGGTGACTAACATGACTGAACAACTCGTCTTCAGATAACTCATTCTTAACCTTCAATAACATATGCTGAAATGAATGCACGGTTCTCTTTCTAGTTCAGTTTTTGTAGCTGTACCTGAATTCTGTTATTTACAGAAGAGTATGACAAGCAAAGAATAAAAGTATTTAATAGAAAAATTCCCTTGTCTGTAGAAGAGATCTTGGTGACTAACATGACTGAACAACTCGTCTTCAGATAACTCATTCTTAACCTTCAATAACATATGCTGAAATGAATGCACGGTTCTCTTTCTAGTTCAGTTTTTGTAGCTGTACCTGAATTCTGTTATTTACAGAAGAGTATGACAAGCAAAGAATAAAAGTATTTAATAGAAAAAAAAATTAGAAAAGGAAAGCCAACAAAATAGCCTATAGTCTGCAGGCTATAAACTCACAGTGAGCCATTCTGCTCTCCTGCAAATCTCTGCCACCAAGCAAGAAATACAGATGACAGCAGCCACTCTTCACATTCAAACCTGAGGTTTAGCACAAAAACTGTGCTGAACTGTGTTCAGCACAAAACCTCAGACTGGAGAATCTGAATAATTTAGAAATTGTAGCTCTGTGCTTCCTTAATATTAGTGTTTATATGTAACAGTGAAATTTATCTGGCAGCCTAGAATTTAGGTATTCTATCATTCTCTTTCAGGCAGTTGAATATGCTTGACTGATGCTGGAATGATACACAATCCCTCGATAAACTTACTGACTTGTATTAGTGACAAGAGCACCTGGAAGACCATTGCAGGAGATGCACTACTTACAAAGATGTGAAGTCTATGGCTGAGGCTCTTTCTCCCCCTTATACATATTCTACTGTCATATTTAATAGCCTAGAGTTTTGATGAAGGAGAGAGTTAAATACTCTAAAGCTTTCTTGTCAGTGAACATTAAGGCCCTCTGTTATGTTAGCCCAATACCTGATGACACAGCTTTCACAGTGTCAGAGGGAAGTGTTGAGTTGCCCCAATTTCAATTACAGTTGATAATGATAAGTGGCAATGTACTTCTTTCCAAATGCTACTTTCTTTCTGAAGAGATAAATTCACAATGCCTGTCATCCCAACTGCTGCTCAGTTGACATTCACTCTTCTGTATTTCAATGCAAATTTACACGAATTGGCTTTCAAGATGTTTATTTTCACTATATCTTGAAAAATGCATTATTTATTGGTAAAGTTCCTGTTATTCCCATCAGGTTTAATACTGTATCTTATAACTTCTTTCTTTTCTAATTAGTAAGACCTATAATTTTCACTGTTCAAATTGCATTGCATTTCTCTGCATCTGAATATTCTCCCACCTGTAAGATACCAGCAGTATTTTCTCTATTGTTCTATAAATCTCTCTCCCACTATGCATCTGGGATAATCAAACACATTTAAAATATAATAAGCTTTGCCCACCTAGTGGCTCCAACTAATAAAGTTTGGATGGTTCTCCTGCGCTTTTATCCTTATCAAACACAAACAAGAATATTTGTCAAGACTGCTTTAAGCAATGAAAAATGAATACCACTTCAGCAGGTGTGTAACTTGCTAAAGGTTTGTGCAAATTGTCTCCTGCAATTTATACTCTCCACTCCCTTGTGGCTGTCACTGGCTGCTCCAAGTGGTGAAATCTGTATCCCTTCTTATGTATGTGCCTTTGAAAAAAAGTAACACAGGCCTGACTCCCTTTAAAAATACCTTTTATTCAGCAGCCAAAGAATATGTCACTTCTCAAAATCTTGGCTTACTCATTTGTTTTTTCAGGTTATGTAAAATACTGTTCCCCACAGAGACTGCCCAGGGTGGTTCCTCTGCCTTAATGCACTGTGGCTGCTGGTGACTAGCAGAACTGTACAAACCAGGGCTGCTTTTTTCCTGACTGATTCTGCTTCTACCATTGACCCACAGGACTGTAAAAATGAAGGGTGGAAACCCAGTGACTGCATTTTTTTCTTTTTTTCTTTTTTTTTTTTTTCCTGATGGTGTTCCTTCTTTATTCACTCCATGATTTCAGTGAGATGCACGAGCTCTTTTTATTTCTTACTACACAGCATTTCTGTAGGCTGATAAACAGCTGCTGGATATTTTCTATGCCAAAGAAGATCATAGCAGTGATGGGGAGAGTGTAATTCTTACAAAATAAATGAGACATTATGTAAATAAAACACTTTTAAAGACTCCAGGCTGCAAGGTGCTATCCAGATAAGACAGTATCGCCCACAGCCTCATGTGCTACTTAAAAATATCAGGGTTAAGTGTCAGTTTAGATGTGCATTTCAATTAGGGTTAATGGTTCCACAGTCTATGACTCATGCAAAAACATTTGTTTGGGGGTGAGGCAAGACACACGTGAATTTTGCCTCCGAGAGAGATGTATTTGGAGGGAGCATTCTGAACGTGAACCTGATGCTTGAACCAAAGAACCGAAAAATTCTCTGCATGCTTGAATAACTTACCCAAGCAGCTAAAATCTATTTCTCAAAGAGTTCTTCCAAAATATAATTAAAATAAGGTGATAAATACTCTAACTCTTCTTAGATGAGGGATGAGATCCAGTATTTTTGCTTTGGATGTGCATGTTGATATCTGTTCTTCCTTAAATCTTTCAGGTTTTTTGGTTTGTTTGTTTGTTTTTTTTTGTTTGGTTGGTTGGTTTTTTTGTTTGGGTTTTTTTTTGCTTCTTTGTTTGTTTTTTGTTGTTTTATTCCTACCAAATAGCTTTCTCATTCTCATGTAAGGGTTTTACTTTGATGCCTATAAACTTTCTGATTATCGCAGTTCAATAGTAAGTGATCAGGAACTCGGGACTGCCCAAGAACGGGGCACTAGGGAAGGAAGTAGTACTTGCTTCCCTTCAAAAAGAGTTTTGTAGCGCAGGGATTAAAGGTGCCAAGTAAGAATTTAGAGACAGATTCTGGAAACCTAGGTCAAGTGGTTAAACATATTTAAAAATGTGGGCCTTGGTACTGTTTGCTAGGTGCCAACAACACACACTGTTTGAGACACTGAAAGTATAATGAAGAAAGGACTTTGAAGGGCTGGTAAGAGAAGATACCATCAGGAGGAGGTTCTGAGTGCTAAGTGTCAGTTTAGGAACAGTTGCAGCAAAAGCCTTTATTTCCTGTCCTTTCTGACTAATACAAAGAGGCCATCATGATGATAGAAGATTTAAATATACCTAACATTTTACAAATAGATGTCCATGGTATCAATAGCCTCCAAAGTGAGTTGACATTTGTATCATCTTCAAAGGACTCTAAAGCAAAATAGCATTAAATTCTGTGAGTTATGCAGGTTGTAACCATGAGGTATAGTAATAATGAAAGTATGAGGGTAAGCAAAAGAGCACAGTGGTTGTGCTACAGATAGAGTATACTATTAAAGCACTCAAGAGCTAGAAGCAAAAGCAAACTTGTGTTCAACCTGATCTCAGGGCTGCTACGGATCAAAGAAGAAGCCACAAGAAACCCTCACCCAGTAGAAAAAGGCTGCAACAACTAATCAGCAGGGAAAGTTTTTGTTATTGATGTTGTTTCAGTGGAAGTGTATTGGACAGAGACCTGAAAGGGCTTTCCATGGCACTCTGCACTGCTATCACAGAAAACTGCAAGGATTTGTTTCCAGAAGGGCAGTCTCATAAAGAGCAGGGAATAGTGAGGCTATTGGCATTTTCCCCTGGCAAAATATAAGCCAGCCAAGCCTTTTTCCTAAGGAAGTGTTTGGATTTCTGCAAAATCTGCTTCTTTCCAAACAGCTGGAAAACAGCTTTACAGAAAAGGACTTGGGGTTCATGGTGGACACCAAGTTGAACATGAGCCAGCAAAATAGCCTTTCTGTAAAGGCAGTTGATAGTGTCCCAGCCTTCATTTGCAGGACAGCAGATTGAAGGAGATGATTGTTCCCATCTACTCAGCACTGGTGAGGCCAAACCTGGAGTGCTGGGTCCAGTTCTGGGCTCCTCAGTACATGGGAGACATGGAGCTATTGGAGAGAGTCCAACAAAGGGTGACAAAGACAATTAAGGCACTGAGGCATCTCTCCTGTGAAGAAGGGCTGAGAGAACTGGGACTGTTCAGCCTGGAGAAGAGAAGGCTCGGGGGAAATCTTATCAACATATGTAAAAATACTTGAAGGGAGAGTGTAAAGATGACAGAGTCAGGTTTTTTTCAGTGGTGCTCAAACAAGAGGAAATGGGCACAAACTGAAACACGGGAGGTTCCCATTGAACATCAGGAAATACCTTCTTGCTGTGAGGATGACAGAGCACTGGCAGAGATTACCCAGAGATTGTGAAGTCTCAGTCCTTGGAGATAATAAAAAGTCATCTAGAGATCGCCCTGTGCAATCAGTCCTAGATGGCCCTTCTAGAGCAGGGAGTTTGAACAGATGACCTCCAGAGGTCCCTTCAAACTCCAACTATTCTGTCGTTCTGTGAAAATGTAAAGTAAAAAGAATTCAAAGCATTTATTATTTCATTTTATAAAAGAGGAAAGTTGTTTTCCATCCAGCACTGGTAATTGCATCTTGATTTTTACCTTCCGCACATCATCCTCACAGGACTTCAGCACAACATATCTGGCCCCTCCCTCTACCTGCACACAGCACCTTCTGTTGCAAAAATTTAACCCAACAACCCTGCAATGGCAAACAACTAAGTAGCTTCATGCAAATCCCGGGTACTTCATAACTGCAAATTTAGGCAAATTAAAAATACCCTTTTCCTTAACATTTTATATATATAAAAGAAAAAGTTTAATAATTGCCTGACTGAAAAGCATCCAGATTTCCATGGAAAGACAGAAGGAGCTACAGGAGGCAGGTGTTATCATCTGAAGGAGCCAATCATTTTGGCAAAGGGCATTAAATATTATGCAGAAGGTTTTAATTACAAAGAAGTGGAGCCTCACGTTGCATCATGGTAGCAGTTTTAGCATACGAGTCTGGGCTCTGGTACACCGGCTCCCTGATGCTTCTATCTCAGCTCAAAGTCTCAACAAAAAACATACATAATTTTCCGGGTTGCATGTAGAAGCACAGACATATCAAAATCAACTTTTAATCTATTCTAATGTTTGCTTCTTCTAGGAGAAGAAAGCACTTCACTCAGAGTCAGAAAATATGGCTGGAACCAACTGGTTTCACTCTGCAGTTCTCCAGAACAATTACTATTTGCTGCTTGTTAGATGATGATCTTAATTTCCAGGAGGAGTAAGTGTAGAAGACCCACACAGTGCTGTATTGATCTGCCTTGCAAATTTGAATTTTCCTTCTCATCACTTCATTTGTCGTGAATACTGATTTAGGATCCTGACAGCTACAACATTTTGTCACAGTTCAAATTCAGGATCCTGCTGACTATGCCAATTTGTTGCAGATGAGTGACCTAGATCATTAAACAACAAAACAAAACAAAACAAAACAACCACAATCAAAGACTTTAGGAAAAGTGGTTTTAATATGATGTTGTAAAAGTACAACTTCACAAAGTTCAATGGCAAGGTTCACCGTGATAGTTACTACATAGAAGAAACATAAAGAGGAAAATCGAGTTAGAACTGAGCTAGAATGATATACACAGGCACCAGAAACACCAAAGGTTAAGGAAGATACTCTCATTAAGTCATGAGGTTCAGAATGGACCCCCTTGTGTTCTAAACTCTCTCTCAGGGAGAGGTGCAGCTGGAATCTGACTTAGTCCCAGATTCAGACAACAACTGATGTCTAAAGGATTATATATGCAAAGTTTGTAATAATTTATTGAGTAACTGGATTAGTAATGTTTCATCAGTATTAATTCAGTATGCTATCAGCCACTTACTCAAAAACTGTTGTGAATAAGGGCTCATTCTGCCTTGGGTAGGAAAGGATCTCTTAGTTTCAGGTAGGGAATCTCAAACTTTGAGAGGTGTCCCTGCTCAAGGGGAGAGTCTCCTGACGTGTAGTCCAGTTGCAATTCAGGGTGAATTCAAACTGGGCCCATCCAACAATCTGTCATTGGTAAAAGGTCTTTCTGCCCTAAGGAGCAACCTTGAGTGGCTTCCCAGATCAAGGGGAGATCATCACCATGCAGTAACACTGCTGAGCAGGGAGAGCTCAAAGAAGGCTCACCTAGGCTGTCATATTAATGGGATAAAGTGGTTAGCTCACCACCAAACTGCATAGAGTGGGAAAGCTATGCACAAGACTCCAGGTACCCACAAATTTCTTTCTTCCTTGATAAAACAGTCTTGGAAAAAACACCTGTTATTCATGTGCTAATAACATGATTAGTGTTCCAAGCTCACTGCGTTACTCCGCTCCTTTGTGGGTTTCCTAGAGAAGTTCTTGGTCCAGCTAGAGCTCAGACCTCTACCTCCTTCAAAGCCTGCACCAAACTATGGCTAGTTTGGTTATGGCATCGAGTGTATCTATCTGTCACAGGCAGTGTCTTCATCCATTAATGCTCCATTGCAGTCCTGTCCATCTTTAAAGAAAACTGACACTACAGACTGAATTTAATTCACTCAGTGAAAACATTAAAGAAGTCATAAATCCTTCATAATAGGCTTCTTCTCACACTTTTAACTGCATTCTAGCACTGCAAATAATTACTGCATGCATTAGCTGAGAGATTTTTCTTTTTTAATTGGATATTAGTAAAAAACTTTTGGTTTAAATAGATTCATGAACATTTAGAAAGGTACATAAATTTAACTATCTCTTCCTTGGCATTCCATTTTGGGTTTGTAAACTGGCACCACCAACTTGCTTCAAACACTTAACAGTACTTGATTGCCTCCCTTCTTTCAGTGAAGTACTAAACCTAATGTTTTTAATAACATTAGCTTCATTTAGATATCACTTTTTTTTTTTTTTCACTGAATTTTATCTACCCAAAACCCTTTAAAATCTACCAACCAAAGACTTTTGGCAGTAGAATTTTAATGAGCAATACAAAATCCTTCCATGTGTTATTTTATTTGGTTTTAAAAGCTTGGATAGGTGGCAAGTTCTTTTAGCAAAATTTCAAATCAAAGCATTTTATTTCAGATAGAATTAATTACATTCAAGACAACATGTTTAACATTATAGTGGGAAAAAGACCAGAAAGAGCTATTAAATTGCATATCTTCATTAAATCAAAACAATTCCATTTCTTTCTCTGTCAAAAGGAAAGATTTTCCCCATTCACTCCAGGGTGCTTTCATCTGTTATTGTTAAAGAAACTAAGTGGGTTGATATCTTGCTGTTAGTACCTGACACAATGTAATGCTTAGTATGCTCTGCCTGTGAAGAGGTGATGTCATTTTGCACAAGGTTCTCTTTTTGGGAAGGAAAAATATTTCTGAATACGTTGCAAAATATCAAAAGACACATGCCCAATCTAGTTTAATGATATGATTTGGTATTGTCACTGGCCAGGTTGTTAAACAGCAATGTAAACTATGCCAACGTTCTGATTAAATTGCCTTATTTTGCCATGAGAAATGTTTTAATTTTGGAGGCATTTATCCTTGGCATTCTTAGAGTCTGAAAACATTGTTGGTTACAGTAAGTATATTCTTCCATTGATAAAGGCACCTACCATGTTTGAATCAAAAGTATGAAATTTGGGAGGCTTCTTTCTGATGACAACCTTTTTGCCAGCACAGCCATTTAGACCATTCTGAAGGTTCTCCAGACCATACCATGCTAGGTTAGATATGCATGTGTGGGCTGGCAGAACACAGATATCCTCCACTACATAGGCAGAGTATTCGTGCTTTGAATGGGGCAAAACAAACATGAATTAGAAAAAAAAAAAATCTAGAAGCTAGTAAATAATTTTTTACTGCTTATTTAAATGATCATCCACCCTGTGGGTCTGTTTTCCTGCTCTGTGTATGGTTTGGGAATTTCCAAGAATTTCTGTAGCCAACTTCAAAACTCAAACCAGGGACAAATGTCTGTCAATACTGTCCAACATAAAGGTTTTGAGACCTCAAAGGGTTCAGAATTCAAAAGCTGTTGAGCAATGCAGGTACTCAAGCAGTAGGATGACATTTCAAGCCTGCTTACTGCCTTCTCCTACCACATCAGCTGTACTGAGCAATTAGGTAATTCTCTGCTAATGGAACTTTTTTCTGTCAAGTCTAACCACATTTGCAGGTAGCAGAAACAAGTAGCCTCCTGGATGTGAACTAGCTGGTCCTGGGAGTTGGTGAGAAGCTTTGATAACAACCTAACTACCCAGTTAATTAATTGAAAAAAGAAAAATCACTGTAGATTATCACACTCCACAGAGTTTGGTGCAGAGAAAAGTTATTGACTAACTAAAATATATTTCTATATTTTATTTGCAATTATTTCTGACTCAAATATTAGCATTCTACCTGACATTAAAATCCACTCTGCATAAACCCTTCCACAGAGGTCACATTTTAATTGCAGCAATACAGTTACTACCCATAGGGGAAAACATATAATTGTGCTTTATGTCGACATGCAACACTGAATTCCACAAATGAATCGACTCTGTATAGGAACAAGGCACACTAAGAAAATATCAAAGGTCTCACAGATCTCATCATGCACGTAGCAATGGGATCCATATTCTGCATGGCAACAAGTGGTTTATTAATTGATATACAGATAAGTTGCATCTGCTACAGATCATCTTTATTATCCTTCATTTTCTACAAACAATGTCGTGCAGAGACTGCAGAATCAGCAACTCCCATATCAGTATTATTAAGAATAATTATTTCTTATTATTGATATTGATAAAGAATTCTACACACTTTTCAGGCTATTTTGAATTCCTTTTACAGAGGAACAGAAATCTCACAACAGCTACAGTTGTGAGAAACAATAAAATGAAAAGGTGTTCTCTTAATGTATTCCCTTCAATTTTGCTGCTAAAATAAAAAATCAAGGTGGAGAACTCTTGAGGCATCAGGCATAAGGATGCTAGTTGTTTTGTAGAATTCACTAGAAAACAATTTTTTTTCCTGACACTGTCTTGGTTTTTTTCCTGTGTAGACTTTTTTCCTCTAAATTATCTCTGTGGTTTTGATTTTATTTATTTTGAAGCACCTGTCCATTCATCTTCAAGGCTGCTGTCCTCCATCTCTGTCTCTGGGAAAACCCATGTACTCTCACCAAAATCCACTGGAACTTCATTACACTTCCATATAAGTTTGAGCTTTTCCTGTACTTATCACTTTTTTTGTCTTACATTATTTCCTTTTCTCTCCCCATGGATTGTTTAATCTGCAGGTAAGTCTTCCCAACAACTTGTCATTGTTTAGCAAACATTATATTGGTGCACTTTATTTTCTGATGTTACTGATTCTCTAGGTTTTGTTTCTTCCCTGCATTTCTGGATGATTTTGAATTTATAAGAACTCTTTCTGATTCACTTACTGAGATGAGCTTTATATCACTCTTGTACTGCCTATGTTTTACTCTTCAGAAAGAGACCAGAATATATAGTTTACTCAAGAGGAGAAAAAAAAAAAAAAAAAAAAAAAAGTGGATGATCTGATTAAGTGGCTCCTTCCCCAATTAGATTCATGTTCTAGGATCTGAAATAAGCATTTGTATTTAGAATCCCTAGAGCCTGCAGCTTTAAACATATAAGAGATTCTTCTTGGCTTCTGCCATTTGTTTGAACATTAGAAAGTGTCTTACTCCTCAAAAAATGCAGGAGTATTAATCCGTGCCACTGCGCAAGGGCAGCCTGCAGTCAATTTCCATTCATTGGTTAACGTAAGTTCCATCACTCACTGGAGAATGCATACTTCCAGCGTGGCAGAAGAAATGAGCTAAGGGTGAAAATAAAATAGTGGGAAAAGTATAGTGCCATAACAGAAGACAATGATGCATGATCTGAAGAGATCAAAATATATAGACTAAAACTGAAAAATCCTTTCAATGGAGTTGCAACTATCTGAACTTAATTGCTGCATGTGAATATCAGACTTCACCCTTGTGTTAATTATATTGGTTTTCAGACTCCAACAGGAAGGGCATTTTAGCTTATTATTTTCATCAGTTGGATTAATAGTGCAGATTAACCCTGTACCTTTTGGTTTATGATATTAATATTAGTATTAAAATAATGTCTACATTAGCTTTTTATATACTATCTATTCATCTGCTTGAATACTGATAAACCTGGAGCACTATATGAAATCAAGGTGCTCCAGAATGAGGAAAAAAACCTCTTTTGTTCTAAATTTCACCAGTCCATAAGTCACTCAAAAAAAATAAACAAACAAACAAACAAACAAACAAATAAATAAATGAAATAATTTTGTTTAGTCCTGTGTTTAAATATTGTGTGGTTTTTTACACCATTCCTGAGACCTACCTTATCAAGATGCCCTTGTATAATTCAATGACAGTCTTATCTCATGTGGTGGTACTGCCAGTACAGAAGTGGTTTGAGTTAGAGTAAGAAAGAAATTTGTATTTTTAAGAAAGAGGCTTTGATTATGAACATAGAAAAACAATAAGTTAAATATAATGGATAAACATTTATTAACTATTCATACTACAGTTAAAAACAGATTCAGTGACAGCTTTTGGAGCTGTTCCTCTAGAGGCTATTGCTGGGGTTGTCACTCATCTTGTTTCAGACAAATGAGGCATATCAGAAACCTCTTGGTGTTCTTAGAAATCATTTGATGATTGCAGTGGAGACAGCTATCTTGGTGGACTTGGACTGTGGTTGGACAATTTGATTTCGGAAGAATATGGAAGCTGAACCCTCTTGCAGTTTGAACAAATACACAACGTGAGACAAACTGCTCAGAGTACTGTTAGAGAAAGAAGGACTTACCTAGAAATGTTATTCCACAGATTCAAGATTTTTGACCTCCTTGAAGAAAAGAGAAATTTCACCAAACCATTTCAGAAGCAACTTCCATAAAGGACCAGGCAATCAACAGTTACATATTTATAGTTCTCTTTCCTGTCTTAATGTGATTGTAAGCCCAAAGTGAAGCATGAAAACATGCACAGAAATAAAAGCAGGGTACCAGAATTTGTATGAAGTTTGTTTATCCTGGTGCTGACCTGATCGTCATTAGCTTGCTTAAGGGTATAGAAAACAATATTCAGAAGACGGCTCATTTATGAGAATGTGATTGTGAATGGTCCTCCAGCAAATAAGATTCCTGTTTAATGTCATGTACTATGTCATCATAACTGCATGGTGATAAATACATCTGCATCTCTGAAGGAAGCAGTTGAAATTTTCATATCTGAACCTCTGCTGACCAATTTCACTGCTCCAAGCTGCACTTCAGTGCTGGACAACAAAACTGCTTCTGCTATCATAAAGGCATCTTTCACTTCTTGTTTCAAACAAACATTGACTGTATGATTATCTGAAAAGTTTATTAGAAAACACTTAGGACGTTTTTTGGTACTTTTCTCATCATTTTAATTCAGCTTGATAAGACTGATTTCCCCGTGCAGCAGGACAAGAGACATTTTAGTCTAATAAACTCCCTGTAGGAGCTGAAAATAAGACACTAAAAGGTGTGAGGAGCTCATCAATATAGACAGGTTGACCTCCATGATAAGATGAAACTTGCATACAGCGGGCATGAGAAACTCTTTGCCAGTATCTGTATGTCTTCAGCGTCACTGCCATAAGCAGTCAGTGTCTGGCTCTGTTTTGAAATGTTTCCCACTAATGTAGTTAATTGTAATGGTGGGTGATAAGGTTGGACACCTTACTGTCATTATTTGGAAGTCAAGCATCTGATCTAAGGTATGCATTTCTGCTCTCTAAATTCAATAAAATGACATATGAAAGCAGGTGGTCCTGTTTAGCTTTGACTCTCATCTTAGGCTTGGCATGAAGTGCCCACAAGGAGTGTGTATCTCTCCCCATTGTCTTTAAGGAAAGTCTTTATAAGTGGGCTAGTATTACACTTTTTTTCCTCATTCTTCTAGTATTATTTAACTCATTATTATAGATTTGTTAACTTGCTTGGTTTTGAATGTTCAAGCTTAGTGATTTGCTTTTGGTTGGTTTTGGTTTTTGTTTCGTTTTGGTTTTTTGAAAGGAACTTATTTATGGCCTTTGGAAATTCACGGTTAAATTTTGCTGAAACTTGAATTATAACAACATCCTTCAGTAACAGGAAACACTTTTTCTAGTAGATTATAATGAAATGTAACTTAAGAGGCTGCTGAAAATACAGGGACTGAAAAATGACTGTAATTAGCTAACTTCACTGCTGTGTGTACACTATTATTATCTATGTATTATTATTTTGATTTTAGATCGAGGCTAAACAAAAATTACTATGGGAATGAGGAAACAGGTGAAAGGAATGCTTGCCTGTAACAAACAGCTTTACAATGTGATGAAAACTAGTACACAATTTAGGGTTAGCAAGTTCAAAATAAGAATTGCAAATTCTCTCATATTCCATCATACAGAACAGTTCTGCAACACTGTCATGTTTCAAGAGCCATAACTCAGCCATGAGAAATCTGCCCAACTCTGAGATAGGTTTAAAATCCAGAGGCACCATTTCACAGCACGCCCTGAAATTTGGTAAACTGCAGAAGCAATCTGTCATATTCCTTCTTGTCATAGACGTTTTTGCTGGAACTTTGTAAGCGTGATGAATGCTTGAAGAGTACTGAAAGGGAAGATTTACTTTGTAGCCAATTTAGACTTGACTTAGAACATTCCAAACCACAGTGTAGTTTCAGTAAGTTGCAAGTAAAAGCTATACAAGAAACAACCCCAACTCCACCTTCTCTTTAGAGCTCATAAAAGTTTCTTTTCACCCTTAGCAAACTTGGGATTTCCTCTCCCAGGTAAATTGTTGCAGCTTATGCATGTCTTTATCAAAGCTGGTGAAAAGATCAGCAGCTGGATAACAGACTGGCATTAATGTATGCTATGCAAAGGAGTCTTTGCAAAGGGGGGTGTAAGTACAGAAGTGTAAGATCTTTGTCCCTGCTGTCTCTACAGTGAGAAGGAGGTTGTGAGAAGGGAAGCCTGAGGACCCAAGCCAAAAACAGCCCTCTGGCCCTGACAGTTGGCCATCTCAGTGACCATCACAGTGACTATGGCTCTAATTCCCACATCTCATGGGTGCTTCATCTTACCAACTTTAGACCAGACAGGCTGTAGCTTGGTTTCTCTTCATGCTGAAAAAGCTCCCAGTTGTGGATGATGGTACCTAGTTGAAAACTGGGCACAGATTTGGAGTTTGGTGCAAGAGAGCAAATTCTCCCAGTTGGAATTTCACTGGACAGATAAACGTGATGGGAAAATAATCTGCTGAAATAACCCTTACATCTTTGTGTTCCCTAAATAGTATAACCAAAATTTTAGAGATCAGCTATGACTCTTCATCTGGTTTGTGACCTCTCCAACAGTGCTCTCTATGATGTGTGGTTGGAAACCAATAGTTGCAGTCAGCTATAAAATAAAACTTAAGCTTTTCAGAAGTTTAGTTTTGCTGGTTTTGTTTTACGGTTACAATCACATCTTGAAAGATGTAAGCTTTGAAAAGTTCAGCTGATTTGTTCTCAACCAGATACCATAATTTTTCTTTTGAAACCCGCTGGCCTGTTGTGACTTGCCAATGAAATAATATGTGATACTCCTCCATAATATAAAATTTTAACATGAACTGTTTATCATTACAGTCTGTCTTCTGCCTAATGGCACCCAGATGAGTAAGGGCTTCCCATCTAGATATGAAAAAAAAATTACTTTGCTTCTTTTAGTGGTCCCAATAGTCTTGCTATGAAATTATAAACTATAGATCTACTACAAAGTTCAATTTTAAGTCCAACTTCTTCCACTTGTAAAGAAATTCAAATAACATTATTTTATGGTTTCCTAAATCAAATAGCTACAGAACCTATGTTATCTAAGGTGTCCCCATAATAGCATCTGGAAGACAGTGAAACTGAGGACTCCAGGCACTGCTTTCACAAGGTAGTAGCTCACCAAATTTCTGCAGGTTTTTCATAACCTTCCATTTGACTTAGCACTACCTGGAATTAGTTCTATTTTTCCCCTGAAGTTTACACAAAAGTTTTTCTCATGACACCTTAAAACAATATAGAAAGGAGACCAGGATCATTATCTCTATTTTTACAGATAAAGAAAATTAAGGCATAAGTTATCTGGGTTGTGTAACTGAGCAGCCCAAGGTTGACCCAGGCTTCCTGAGCATTCAAGATCTGGTTAACCAAACCTGAAAAACAGAGCTGGTAATATTACAAAGTACTACTCCTTGGCTGGAAAACCACACCTCTCTGAGGCGCTGTATCTGTCCATATGCTGCCCACAGCCCATTGCCATGTGTAATGAGATACCCTAAATAACTGGCACCTAAGATGGCCAAGGCTCAGAGTTGTAACTTCCAACTGAAGTGCTGGAAGCTTGATTAAAAGCAGTAATGCTACAACTAGAGGCTTCTGGGTCTTCCTATGCCCTAGATGCCCTTTGGTTTTGACACATATCCAGAGTACAACCTGCCCCAAATGCTCTGCCCCCAGCTCTGTCCTAGCACTGGTAGCACATTTCCAGCTCTCTGACACCAAATTATATTATTTGAAAAAATAGAGAGAACAAATAATAAATTGAATGTTAATTACGATTTTTTTTTTTTTTTTTATCTCTTCTTTCCCTGCTGTTTTTTCTATCTTAACCACTTAGCTTAGCCTTATGGTGCCATCTGAGATGCCTCTGGGTATCTGGCTTGCCTCCAGCAGCTACTACAGGAGACCTGAGGTCCCCTACAGATCCTGTGACATATCTAACAGCCCCATGAAGATGTCTAGATTACTCAATGACACTGTAAATTATATCTGAATCATGACCTCTCTTACCTTTGGAAAGAAGCGAATCATTCTTCAGGCTCAAATAACTGCTGACTAGTTCTCAATCAACTAGCATGGGGGTCCTGGCACCCCACTCATATGTCACTGCCTTGTGAAACCCAGCTCTCTTCTGCCTTGCTTGGCTCACACTGTTCAGCTATCTTTACTGAGCCATGTGCTTGGACTTAGTTTGGTTTATTCTCTTGCTCTTCCAGTTAACAGTTAAATATGGCTACTTTATTTTGAAAGAAATTTCGAAGTCCTTGCAAATATTTCTTCCAGAGGTTATTAACCTTTGAAGCTATTAGACTTCTTAAAAGCTATTAGAAGCTGTGCCAATGGGTTACCAGGAGTTCACCTGCAAAGTCTCCACGTGTTTTTCTCTCTCTCCTGGTCTCTTGGTTCAAGAAGTCTTATATCTTCTGCTGAGCTATAAAAGTCTTCTTTCCAAGACTAATGCTTTTAACTCCTATCTTTTCTTTTATGAACAAAAAGTTAAAAATCTTCATAGTATCTGTAGGAGGTCAGGATTTTTCTTTCACATTTAGTAAGTCTATGAGGCTCCTTTCCATCCCCTGTTCCTGGATCAGGATAATGTTAACTAAACCAGTGCCTAAGTTTGTAAATGAAACTGTGAAGGAAATGCAGCATGGGACCCTATCACCATTTTTGCCCATCCTAACGTGAAGGCTTAGCTCCATGGCAGAGTACTGAACACAAGAACTGGGACTGTTTCACTATAGTTGGACAACCAGGGCTGAGGCAGAGCGAAGAGGTGTTGAAGTTGACAGTCTCTCCCACCTCTAGTTTGAGTGTTTTTCTCCTGACAAACTCTGCAAAGGTTCAGCAAGTGTTTTGGTTTGGTTTTCAGCTAAGTATTTTACTTTCCTTGATTTGGAAGCCGTATTTTCTTCCCTGACTGTCCTCACTGTCTGTTAACAGTAGAAGATTTGGAAATAGTTGACCATGAAAGCAGGATGTGTTATTAACATAGGTGCTATGTCCCTGGCCCCCTAAGAATTTATGCCTCTAAGCACATCTAGTATCCAGGACTCATGCTCATCTCTGATTCTGAATCCTGATATCACATTAGGATCACAGTTTTCATATTTAAAAAAAAAAAGAAACAACAACCAAAAAAAAAAAAAAACCCACAAGCAAACAAACAACAAAACAAATACACAAAAAGTGTTTTAGTCATCACAGGTTCAGGGCAAATGCAGGCAAAAGGTCAAATCTCCAGCTTAGAGAAAGAACCAAAAAGAGAGGAGAAGGCATGGATGCATCACCCTGCCTCTCCTCCAGCATCCAGCTTCTGCATATGCATAGCTTTTCTGAAGACAAAAATTGACCCTTGTAGTTGGGAAAGCATCATCCCTGCTCAACCTTTTCAGCTCTGAAGTGAAAGCCCCAGAGTGGAGATAGTTAGTAACACTAAGGCAGGTCTGAAGTGTCCAAGAAAGAGGTGTCAAAATTCTTATTTATTTTAGCAACAACAGCAGATAAGGGAGGGACACCCATAGATGAACTGGGATGTCTTGTTTGATGCTTGTGATGCTGCCCCTGTGTGGTACTTCAAGGGACTCTCTGAGTGTTGGAGGAGCTGCCCTTCCCTTGACTTTTGCTCCTCTCTGTTCTAAATTTAGGAAAGCAGAATGGCACTGAACTGTGGGCAGGAATCCCTGCAATTTCTAAGAGCCAAAATCCACCAATGTGTCCCAGTTAGGAAGCATGAAAGTGATGTCCTTCCAGCAAGAATTATTCACATTTGTCAGAAGGAACGTTCAAGGCCCAACACAATGTTTGGGGGTCCCAAGCACTCTCTGAACAGAAAACTCTATGTGAAGAGAAAGGACCAGAGATTGGGTTCAGTATTAAAAAGCTTGTCTCCTGTCTCTCTGCAGGGAGAGAGGACCTCTACTACACCTTTCCCAGGGGGAAACAGGCGCCTTTATCCCTGGAAGAGGCAACTGTGCTACCCAGAGCTCCTAGGGCCACTTGACTTGCTCCTGAACTGAATTACAAGGTCTAGGGAGGAGCGAAGATATTTTGTACTCAGAAACAGATTTTAAAGTTATCCAAGAAAATAGTAACACTTGCCCTCCAGTATAAACCCTTTCCTTCTTGAGTACCAGATGTCCCCTGCTACCAATTCTGCTATTTCCAGGGGACGGACAGAGCACATTAAAACCACGTCTGTCACTCTGTAACAGGAAAAGGGTTGTATGGAAGATTTTGGACAGAGGAAGATCTTAAGGGTCAGAGGGGACCAGGGAATGTGCTATAGTGACCATGACCCTGGTCTACCTCTTCCTGCCTTCTCATGCAGGAGGAAGGGATTTCATAAAATCCCTCTGGATATGACTTGCAGCCAATCATCCTTATGCTCATAAATGAGTATTCAGAAAGCTTCCACTATTTAATAAATTTTTTTCAAGATGAGTGGGTTTGGTTTCTGGGAACAATATGACTTCCTTTAGAGGTCTTTAATTCCAACATCAACAGATTTTCCTTTAAAACACTGGACATTATCCTTGTGATTTTTGGACTTGTACCCTGCAACTTATCTTTTATTCTTCCCTCACCAAAGAGATTGGTAAGATTTGACTCCATGACCGCAGGTGGGAATGCAGAGGTTTAACACTATGTTGAGTTTCCTATGATATGCACTGCATGAGCCCTGTCACTGTTCATAATTATTGCTCAACACAATTTTAAAGAGAAATGACAGTAATCTATATTTCCTCTAAAACTATTATCATTCTGCTATGGCACTAAAATTCAGCTGCCCTCAAGAAATGTTTCAATAGGAACCTCCATATATAATACATGTGTTCAATTTATTATTAATGCACTTCAATCTGAATCGCAAATTCAACATGATGTCTGAATTTTTTCATAATCATTCTATTCTGTGTCAGCTCTTTAAAATATGTTCATCACCATAGCATTTGAGCAACAGACCCATAGTGCATTAAGCCACAGACTTAAAAGTCAGTCACACACTGTTTAGCTTCTCAGCTTTGCCCCAGCGGTAGAAGTCTGGACCATGTGGAACATTCAGTTTTGATAGGGTTTTCATTTAGTTTGGTATGATGAAGGTTTTCTTTTAATATGTTTGTCTTTGTGCCAGTCAAAACAAAGGCTTTTACCATCAGAGTATGTGATGGCCAGGTCAGTGTTGGTCCTCAGTTCCTGCACAATTAGTTTCACAGCCTCTGCTCAGCCATCAAGATAGGTCTATGTTTATGACAGAGAAGCCTTACCTCTGTGATTGAGAAAGCACCAGTTTCACTTGGAAGTTAACAGCTTTGGTCTTGATGCCAGCATGTCAGTATGTTTCGTAGATATTCTGGGCTCAGATTCAAAATAAAGATTCAAGTCTTTCAATTAGCTACAAGTCCTGTGACCTAAACTCATCTACATGCTGAGCTGCAGCAGTGGTACCCTGTGCCTGGCTGCAGTGCAGGATTGATGGCGCAGCAAATCAACTGTGTGTTACACACATGTTAGCACTTCACCTTAGGTTACCCCATAGCCAGAGGATACTGGGGCAAATCCACAAGTCAGGGATCCTACAGTGATGATATAGTGTCCCAAATCTGATCAGTGCATGTACAACCCCAGGAGAGATGTAGGGCGTCATTAGCACCTTGCCCACATCCTTCTTGCGGATGGCAGAACACCATCTCATGGGGACACAGCAACAGTCAGACTACATCAGGCTAATACTAATCCTCAAGTGTTTTTCAACTGATGAGCCAGCATGAGACAATTTTGGCTGAAAAGTTAAGATCTCTCACCAGACAAAACTGCTTCTATATCTCCCTGGATCCCTTCCCAGCACTACCCATTTTCTCCCATGAAGAGGAGTTTTAATAGCCCAGTTACTACGTGGTGAGGATGACGACTGTGCTACTGGGCAAGCAGAGCAAGTGGGATGTTAAGCTCAGATCCACATGCAGATCATCAGGATTTCAACAAGCCTCTTTGGGAAGCTGAGAAACAGGGGAAAATGAAGCCAGAAGCAACTCAGATGCCACACAATGTCATTTCCCTTTGCAGAAACCTAAGGAGCTATAGGGAAGGGTAGATTTCAGAAGTAGTTAGCTCTTTCCAGCAGCACAGGATATTTTACTGTCAATGTAAATATTCCATTTATGACTGTCATCTTGTTATCCAGCTCCAGCATGTTGTTCAAAAGGCACCCCTCAGTATACTGGCAGTCAGGCAGTCAGTAAAATACTAAAAATCCCACAAGTCAAGTTATGATTTTTTACAAAGGCACAAACACTATGTGGTACGCACCAGCTGGAAGAAGTCCATAAGTACATCAAAGCATCCCTTTTGAAGTTCTTTGAGAATGTGAATGGCAAGCTAGTAATGCAATGATAACTACTGAACAACTTCGCTTCCAACCATGGCAAATGTGAGATTGCTTTACTTGAAAGGAACAATCTAGCCAAATTGTCTTTCAAACCTCTGAAACGGAAGAAAACTCTTTCATGTGAGTAAGCATTTCAGAAGAACATGGCTGAGCCAAATAATCATCATTCTGACATTCATAAAACTCGTATTAATAAAGACCTCAGCACATATTACAGTATTAATGCAGCTATAGGAACTGGAAAGCAGGCTGAGCCGATCGCCCAGCAAGTCAGTAGCAATCCTGGGAAGACAGTTCAAGTACTCTAGCTTACAGGCTTCCTGTCCATCAGGCCACATGTCACCTTCTAAAGACCTGTGTTGTCATCTCCACAATATACCCCTAGGTGTTGTAAAGTGTGCTGCAAGGTCCAGAAACCAGAGTGAGGAGGGAACAGCAGTTTGCACCCTAACAGCCTGATCCTGCAAACAAGATGCATGTATCGCTTTCTGCATAGGTGAGCCCACCAAAGGGCAGCCAGGTGGTACCTGCCTGTTGGACAAGGACAGGACCAAGAACCAAGTCCTAGTCTGCATAACAAAAGCCAAGATCTCACCCAAGGCAAGGCATCACAAACAGCTCGGAAGTCAAACTGAGAAGGGAAGAAAGAAGAAGAAAATACTATCAGTAAGATGATAATATATTTATCACAGTGAGAAGAGATACACAAGGAAGCAAGTCTTGATGAACAGATATTTTATAAATAATGGGAAAAGAGTAAATTTTACCAGGTTGTATTCCATGAACAGGATTTCATTCAGAAGGGCATTCTGCACAAGGTGGAGAAAGCACAGAATCAGATCTTAGCTGTTGTAAAAATGAAGTTTATAAGGAAAGCGATGGATCGGTGATCACAGCAGCAAGCCTGAGACCCTATAAATTTCCCTTATGCCTGTCCCCAAGTTACACGCTTTCCATGCCTGCGAATCCCTTGTGCCAAACAGCCATCCGTTCCCCAAACTAGGTCAGCCTGCTGAGCGCTCCTTTTCTCCAAGCTGAATTTCTGTTCATGAAAGCCAGCTGTCACTCAGGTGTTCCTATTAAATTTGTAGTTCAGAGTGCTCTGTTTTAAAAATTTACCAATGCTCCATTTGTGTGAAATAGCTCTATGATATTCTAAGGAATTATACTGTAGCTTATAAATATTTGATTAATGTGGTTTCTAAAATATTACCTTATTGGCTTCTCTATGGTACACCCATATCAAGAGTTCAAAGTACATGGAGGTTGCAAGACCTTGCTTTAGAGAGCACAATCTGGAGCCAAGAAAGGTCAGGGAAGGCTGAGGGGATGGGGGCTCAAGGACACAGGTGACCCATTTCCATGTGGACAGAGACATCTTATTGTCTTCAAGATTTGACAATTGTACCTCCATCCCCAATCAGAGCACATGTAAAATTGGGGAAGGGCTGCAATCTCCCAGCTGCTGACCCAGCCAAGACAAGAAAAGCAGCTGGCATGCCTGAGGCAGTTGTGCAGCCAGCTGTGAGGATTTACTCCTGGTGCTAGAAAATTAGACCCCTTTGGGGTTAGGCACCACTAAGCAGTGCCTTGGCAGCTCTGGATGTTGGATGTAAGCACTAATGGTGGAGAAGGCCAGTCAGGGGAGTACTTGAGTCCTTTTGCACACTGAGATAAAGGTGAGACCAGAAAGGGGTGTGGAGCATCAAGAGCAATGGGGTTTATAATTCGTGTATAAAGGTATGATATTTCCCAAGGAAAAAAAATTCGTTGGGCAAAATGGTACAAATAATTATGTTAACAAATAACCCAAAGATGTGCAGTCTCCAAAGCCATTAAACATTTAATGCTGCTATTTCCAGGTTAATTTATGCTTGCTTTTTTTTTCTTTTGCTGTCTGATTGTTAGTAAGCAGAAGTGACAGTCGCCCTTGAAAGAGAGATTCAGTCTGAAGCTGCCAGAATTTTCCTGAACTGATTAAACATTTCCAGTAGATTTTTGTGAATGATCAGAAGGAGCTGAGTCACTTTATTGAAGAATTGAAAAAGGAAGCAATCTTTAAGCAATATGTCACAGAAATACCTTACAAGATCTTTATCTGCTCAAAGGGCATTATTTTGTAGCCTAGATTTTGGTCATAATGGTGATTCACTAAGACACTTAAGGATGTGTTTTAAGTGCATCTAAAATCAATAGGTCTTGCATAAGTGCATACATTCAAGTGTACACAACTACTCTGCTGGAAAGAGATCAGTTCTCAGAAGGAAGATTTTAGATATTAGCACTGACATTCATTTGGGGGGTCTGCAGTCTTTACCAAGCACTTCTGGCAGAAACATGCATCGTGTAAAGGACTTACCCATTCAAACTCAAGAAAGTTTACCTCAGGTCAGAGCTAGTTAAATGATGGACATGCCAAAAGGAGGAAGCAGTTGACTTTCAAATGCCTTAGCTGTGAGTAACTGATGAACAACAAAGGATCAGGAGTCCTGTGGACAAAGACAAAATCCTTGGTGGAAGAGCATAGAGGTTAAATGGACCTAAAAGATTAAAATCTCTGGAGCGTTCAGTAGGGTGAGTGTTGCCCAGGTGTGGAAGGGTGTCAAAAATTCTAAACAGAGAACTAAGGTTTTTGGGGCTGATCTTCCTGCCCAGGTCACCAGCGTGAGAGCAATTACTAGGCAGAAGAATTTGATGGACTTGAGACTCAAAAGCAAGCAAGAACTCAAGAAGCTGAAGGAGTCCTGAAGTTCTATGACAGCAGAAGACAAGATGTTGGCACAAGAAGTGATGGTAAGAGGCTTTAAAAATTGTATCAGGTGCTGAAGGAAATGTAATGGCATTATGCCAGTCCCCTGAACAGGCTAATCAACCCATGCTGACTGATTTTATTAGAACTTGTAAGTGCCAGATAGACCCTTTAACACCAATATGTGCTTTGAGGATATAATCTTATGATATAATCTCATGATATAATCATGAGATTACCATAGAGAACTGGGCAACTTGCACAACGCTGTGAATAAAACTGGAGATAGCGTCTTCCTGGGTACTTAAACATACAGATAATTAAGACCTTTGGGGATCATATTAAAAAAGCTGAGGCACTTTCTAGAAGACAAGTATTACCAGGAAATGACCAAAGCATTGCCACTTCCAAAGGACAGGACAAATGTGGAGAGCTTAGCCACAGACTGGCTGGCAGCAAAGGGACATGATAAAGTGCAGCTGGTCAAAGTTTAGTAAAACAAACTTCAAGTCAAGATAACCTGGAGTGCAGCTGTGATGGGATAATGGGATGAGTAAAAGTATTGGAATGCTAAGATAAGGAAACTGCTGACCGCAAGGCTGAACACAAAGGATAGCATTGGAAGGAGTTAACTTGTAATCTCTAACCAATGCTGAGCTTCGCTTTTGCAATATGTATTAGCTAATTAAAATATGCATGAGATAATTAAGAACAGTATAAAGGATGCTTCTTAATTTCCAATAAATGAGGCTTTCCGATCATTATAGAATGGTGTCTGTCTCCCGCTTATTCTCCGTCAGACAAACTCCTGAACCTCCAGACAGGTGTGAGTGGGAACCCAAGAGGGGCTCCATGATCACACACACCTGTACTTCAAGTGCAATAAACAAGGAGCAGTACAAGACTGTCTGCTCTGTCCAGTGAAACATGTGCCAGAGCTCAGACAAAAAGTGAGTGCAGCTAAGGAAGATGCCTGGCAGAATCAAATTAAAGCTATTAGAACCCCCATTAAATGCTACCTTGGACATGTTCTCAGCACCAGTGAGAGACAGAGCTCTCAGTAGTGGAATTATTTTTTTTTCCCTTAGGAACAGAATGATGAATCATTCCTAAATGCTTACAGAAAAAAATGCATTTAAAAAGCTGTGTGAGGGTCATTCAGGGATTGAAAAATTTCGGAGAGGAACCAGAGACATTTTAGATTGACCTCAGATGAACTGTGGCATTATGGAAAGTCTAAAGGTTTGTCACATGTGACAAAATACATGACAAGTCAAGTGAAACAGCCCATATTGGTGGTACAGAAAAGGGAAAAAATTGTTGCCTGGGGCAAAGTAAGCATTAGTTTGTTTAACCAGTAGAAAAAAAAATACTTCTTGTTTAGATATATTTCTAAAAACTAGCAGAATCTCCTTTCTAGTTCTGGATGTACGCTGTCAAATATTTTACAAGCCATCAGTTATTTTCTAATGCATTTATCAGTCATACCCATAAGAACAATGTTTGTTTAAACAAACATTTCTGTCATTGAATTGTGCCAGCATCTCAGTTTAATTTGAGTGAAACTCATTTTTGTGCAGACTATGATATGAACTGAATTCACTATTTCAATCACCACAAAAAAATAACCCAAAGTTTTAAGATAGTGATTACACTGACCTTTGAAGCAAAAGGCAAAGTTGTGGATGTACATCACTGTAGAAAAAGGAACTTTTGACTCACACACAGTAATGCTTATTCCAAAAATGCTAGTCCACTGAAGGACATGATTGTTATAATCAATCACAGATAAACATAGACAGATGAGACATGGGTCACTCACAGACCCCATGGACTCCACACTCACAGTAAGTCACACTCAGATCTGTTTCCTTATGTTAGATAGTATTGCCAAATGCTATCAGCATGAATATTTTTTGAGCAGGAGCAATCTTATAAGAAGAGAAGAGTAAGAATTTGGTCTAGAATGTATGCCTAAGATTTCATCCATAGGTATTCAACATATTTAAAAATATATATCTATCATTTCCCCCCAGGAAATAATTTCCTATGTCTGTTTATATCCAAAAAAACCAGTAAGAAATATTAAGCTTTCAAGCTGAATTTTTAGTCCTGAATTATTAGCTTTTCATTAGTTCTTTACCGTTTTTCACTTTCAGAGGTGGACAGGTAATCTAAATTTCTTTTCATATTTACCTTTCTAGGACATTAATCTTTTCAGGGGCAGGCTTTGGATGAGTGGGTTACAGTAAAACTTTGAGACTCAGAATGTTATTTTTCTCTCACATCTTTGCTGTTTGTTTGTTTGGGGTTTTTTTTCTGCTCTGCACAAAGATATGTTCATACTTCAAAAATGCCTGCTCTCATCACACTGTATATGAACCGATGGCTTCTGATGTTTGAACATGACAGTATTCACCAATGCTTTTTGCTTCAATTCTGTTTTTCTTAATCTTTAGCTCCAGTCTTCTATCATACGTATTAGATATTTACTTCATCTTTACAATTTCAAAAGAAAATTTCAACGGGCCACTTCAGTTTGAAATTGTGAAAGCAGTTGTCATTCTGATAGTGTTTTGAGGTACAGATTTCAGATTGTCTGAGACATTCAGTATTCACGTCATTTAGGAGTGTTTGAACAGTGTTTGTACCAGTTAGGGTTATTTGAATACTCTGATGACTTCTGGGGATATTTTTGCACAAATGTTTGTGTTTCACACACTTGCAGCAGAAAAGCTCATCTCTGCACCATTCATTGTCTGCTCATATTTAGGCTTTGCAGAGAGTCAGTGTGACAAGCAGGAGCAGGTTAACCTCTGCATGTTTAAAACAGGACCAATGTATGGGTCACTGCGTTGTTCCTTTCCAGAACAGGGAATGTGTCCCAACCAATGAGTCAAGGCTACCACGTTGGAAACATCTTTCTCAAAAGCTAAAGTAGATTCAGCAAATATTTAGTGATTTTAGTTTCAGCTGAACACAGTCTCAATGGAAAGGGCTGATACATATGGCACCCGAAAATAACTTGAAATGGAAGTTCAGTGAAGACTTTCTCTGCAACATACTACCTTCAGCTAGCTTGTTAAAAATAATTCATGTTGTTGTGGTTTGAGGCTTGGAATGGGGTCGTGACCTTCCAGCAACTGGGAGGACCCCGGGTGGGTGTGAAACCATTGTATTCCCTCCCCTTCCCACACACACTCTGATAAGAGGCAGGGAGTGGTTTCTTATTTCACTCCTGCCTCTGAGCTCGGAGAGGAAAGTTGTCCTTTCACTCCGTGGGACCCTGGAACCATTTCTGAGGGTTTTGTATATTTTATCTTTTGTATTATTCCCCTAATCTTTGTATATATTATTTTCCTTACCTCCCTTTTTCGTTTTCTGTTCCTTGTTGAACAATATACTTCATTTGTTTTTTAAAAGTCTCTCCCTCTCTCTCGAGGGGGGGGGAGAGGCGAGTACATAGTTCTGGTCCGTGTGGGTCCTGCCCTGAACCCCGTTTTACACGGAACCAGGACACATGCTAATATCACCTTAAAAAAGCTTTCACTAAGTGTTTGATACATGCGGGAGGAAAGCAAAAAGGTTAACAGCACAACTCTGGACACCACCCACACAACACGGTTGCTGCTATAGCCTTTTTCACTATTGTCCAGTAATGCATTGTGTTATCACTTCTTCACATGCTGGCAGTTAAAAATTAGTGTTGCTGAAGTCTCTGTCTCTCCAGTGTAGAGCAGTCTCTGTGCTCCACAAGTGAAAGACACATACTTTGATAGTGTCAAATATTAAAAGAAAGTAAAACAGGTATTTTTTTCCTAGTCCTTATTTAGATGGGAAAAGAATTAATGTGATTAAGATGACAAAAATATAAAGTTATTTGGGATGATGATTGAAAGGGGATACTTTTGTTGTTATTGTAGTTTAATTGTTTAGTAAATGGGAATAAATTGTTTAGTAAATGGGAAATTTTCTGATGAAAGACTCAGGAGACAAAAACTAAAGAAGTGCACTAATGGACATCCACTAGAATACATGAATTTTGCTTCCTTGAGTTATTTTTTTCTGGGATTTCCTTGTCAACACAATTTTTGGAGAACCATCATATTAAACAGCATTTTAAAGCTATACAGTATTGCTTTGAAGGCATAGCTTTGCTTCATCATTGTTCTTTTTTCTCCAGAAAAAAAAAAGAAAGTGCTGGTAAATTCATTTGTGATCCCAGTCCACAGAGGAGAGCTTCCAAATGTGGAGTGATTCTGTCTGAATTAAGTCTGGTGGCAAGATGTGAAGTGCCCATACATGGAGGGAATGGAGTCTGTGGGGAAGCTGCCCAAGAGCCAGCGTGTTTAGAGAGTATGTCCTGAACTGCAAGTGCCTTTCCCAGACAGAGAGGATGTCTACTGCCATGGCTTAGCTGGCTTGGGGCACTGAGCAGTCTAATTCGGTTCCAGGCAGGGTTGTGGCTTCCCTGTGTTTGCTGGGCAGCTGTGTACACTGTGATGGAAACACCTGGCACAACACGCAAGCCCAGATAGCTCTAAATAGCTGTTGCTAAGCTCTGAAATGTGCAGGCCATTTGCATACATGTGGCTCACTGCACTCGCACTCACAAGCACCACTTGCCACATTGTCTGAAGAGAAAGATAAAATTCCCTTTTTGGGAGGACAGAGTTTTGTTATATTTTATTGCACGCGAGTGTAGCGTGGCTCTCCTGAGCCTTGGCAGTGCCTCAGCACTCACGGTCCCACTGCAGCCTTCTCATCTGTAGCTCAGTGACTGGCAATGTCAGAGAGGTTATAGCCACCCTCCCAAGTGACCCGTGACCAAAAGGACTAGCAGCTTCTTCACAGCAGCTCTGTTTGACATGCATAAAAGGAAGGGCTTTTTCCAGCTACATCCTACCCTTTTTTACCCCCACGGTCAGAGCCAAGTCTGAGAGTGCCATTTACCTGAGTCCCAGCTTCTCCCTGCAGAGTCCCTTGTACACAAAGCACCTTTCAGAAGTGTATGAATAATATTATCCCCATTTTTTGAGTTTTTGTTTGTTAGTTGGCTGTTTGGGGTTTTTTTTAGAAGGAAACAGAGGCCCAGTAACTCTGGAAAGACAATGCAATTATTTAGTTATCAAAGTTGGACTAACAGAGCTCTGGTTCCTACATCTGGAGCAGATCCATTCAGTATGCCAGATCCAGAATCATTTAGGAGCCTATACCCCACTGATTTCAATGAATCCCAGGGTCCTAAATGCTAGCTTTTTGGGTTTTATCCATTGGTCCCTGCTGCTTCTTTTTCCCTGGCTAAAGAACAGAATTGCCTGACATTTTCACCCAAGTGAGCTTGTGTGAACTAGCAGTGGGGCAGAAGCTTGTAGGACCAGAATGCCCACACCCAAAATCCCAGTGTAGCCAGGAACCACATTTCTATAGGAAGCCAGGATTTCTGATACAGAGGAAACATGAAGCCAAACACTGGTATAAAGTAGAGCTCCTGGGATCCTTCCTTACATGTTTGACAATAAGTCTGTTGTCCATAAAACCCATTACCAGAGATCCACAGTGCCATTGAAAGAATGGAATTTCTCCCTTGTTTCTTTTTAGTTTGAATCCCTGGAAGGAGGGGGTGGTCATTTATATTATTTTAATACGCTTTTTAACAGAAGCCCATCTGAAGTTATGTAAAATTAATTCAGAAACACTGGTAGCCTTGTAATCCTGATAAGGCTAAAGACCACATACAGCTGTGAAACTGTGAGCCAGCAGTCCCATTTCAACATCAGATTCTATGCTTTTGATGTCTCCTTGAAACTGCTTCATGTTGGTCTTGAAAGAGAAAACAGTATTTGAAAAAAAAAAGTAAAAAGAAAAGTAATTTCCTATGTAGAAGCTAAACTGTATATTTAAGCTCGCCTAATTGGAGGCAAAAAAAACACCCAGGGAAGAAAACAAGCCCTGTTATTGCTGTAAATACAACCTAAAGCAGGTTCTGGGAAAATGTGTACAAGGAGCAAAATTCATGGTTTGAGATAAAGACAGTTTAATAAGCAAAATAAATTAAAAAAAAAAAAAAAACAAGTAGCAAGGAAAAAAACGGACTGCTGAGCATCAGCCGACCAATACCCAGCCAGTCCTCAAGCAACAGGACCCTGTGTAAGCACCATTCAGCAATAGCTAAAAGATGGGTGTTTTATCAACATTGTTTAGTTCACAAATCAAAAAAATATCCCATATGAGCTGCTAATGAGGAAAATTAACTCTACCTCAGCCAAACCAGTACAATCCCTTGTGCAAAACATGCAATAATGACTGCATCTCTACAGGTCTAGGGTTCACACCTAGCCCATGGAGCCATCTAACAAACCTTGTCTAATGCTTGAACAACTTTGTTTTGGGCTGGTTGTGGTAACAATTGCACTTGATGTCACCTTCACAGTCCCACTGTGTTTTACATAGAGCATCAGGGAAGGAAGAAAGAACCTCATTAGGACCAGAAACGCACAGTGGTTTCTCATTTTCCTGCTGCTAGGGATGAACAGGGGACATGATGTGGTAGGAAGGAGAGAAGATGGTAGCTGCAGTGATGCCTGGGAGAGGACCTCCCCATACCCAAGCCTCCCAAGGAGTGCATATTTCTCTATATCCCTTTCCTGGGGGATATTCGGTGCTTTCCCTTGGTCTGTAGGAGTCTAATCAAGCCCTAAAAGAAAAAGCATAGGGACTGGGGAGGAGGAAGGTACAGCTTTGTGGCAAAGGGCCCAACGCTTCTGGCTGTGAGCGGGAGGGGACAGGCGGTGGGCAACGACGGTGCACCTCACTGGAATGCCCCACACCTGTGCCCAGGCGCTGGCAGCAGCTCTCCCCACTGATCCCCAGCGTTTGCTGCTGCCTGTCTCCTTGTGCAGCACTTCTCACTCACTTCTTGCCTGCAGCCAGAGCTCTGACGGATGAGGACCAGCGAGATTTAGCCAGAGATAGATTTGGGATATACTGTTTCTAGGCCTTATAGTATAGCCTACATCTGACAGATCCCTTGGATCTTGGTGCAGACAGGCCAGTGTGTGGACACAGGGACCACCCAGTGCACATCTGTCCCACTCTCAGGACCTGCATGACCCTACAAATTCAGTCACCTACCCAATGAGCAAAACTTATCCTCTATCTCTGAAAAAAAAAAAAAACCATCACTCAGAGCTGAGCTCCCAGAAGTGTGCTTCTGCAGAGAGACTGGGAGAAGATCCCCTGCCTCCCACTTGCCTTGTGCCATGCAGTACAATTTACAGTTTATACTGAGCACATGATATTGTAAAACACCAAGAAGTGGCATTATTCAAACATTTTTTGTGATGATGTGACTAATCTGTGAAGCTGTGGAGGCTGAGGGGAAGGAGGAGATGGCTGCGATATGTTCGGTGCCCACCGCACAGCTCTGTGTTCGCTGCCTCCGCCAGTGAAGCCCACTACACAGGAGAAAACACCCTCGTTACATCCCCAGGACAAGAGGACACAGACGTGTGCTGCAGCAGCGTTGTGCCTGTCACGTAACACTGCTTCTTGGGTGGACAGTATGTAACACATGACTTGCTAAAACCTGTCAGGGATGGCACAGTTCAGTGTTAAGGTCTGAACCCACGCACTGCTGCTGGGTACCAAGACACAGGCATGAAATCGGATTCAGGACTCAAAAGGGTGTTGGCAATGCTGCTGGTAATGCAGGTGTCACACCAGAGCTGTGCCCTGCAAAAGATGTCCGCACTGCTTTGTGGGCTGGGATGGGCTTTTTTGGGAGGCAGGGATCAAATCACAATTCTGGCCATAGACAGATGCTGGCACCTCTCAGTTCTGTGTGCTGAAACCCACATGGGCAGTCTGACAGCTGCAGTGCCAGCCCCTTCCTTTGCCTTAGGCATGATAACAACAGACTCACGGAGGCAAAGCCAGCCCCCCAGATCAACCCCAGGACCTGCTGTGAACTGCAGACCATTAATCTGGAGCAACTCAGTTGCTAAAGCATACATCTGTCTGCCCTATCAGTCACCAAAAATGTCACCTGAAAACTTGGGGAAGCATAGAATACTATGTCTAAATAGACATGGGCAAGGTGGGAATGACTGAATGAAAAACTTGACAGTTACTGCCTAAAGATTCAAACACAAGTAAGTGAAACAGGTTTCCTGGTAATAAGGAGAGTGGAAGTCTGGATATTTTGCGCTATTTGAAGGGTCCTAAGGACTATGAATAAAACTTAATAAACAGCTTTTGTCTAGGACTTGAATATAAAATCTTTTCTTAAAGTAAATTCTTACAGTTGCCTTTGAGGGATGTTTATTGCCTGACATTAATTTAGCTAATGCAGCTATTTTTTTTATATTTATCTCTGAGTCTCAAGAAAATTTGATATTACAGTAAGTAAAAAGAAAAAAGTCAGAAAGAATCATGTCAGTATTTGTCTTTTTTATTTTTTCTATAAAACATGATATATTCAACACTCCAATCATTGCACTCAGTACTATTATACTGATTGGTAAATCAAGATTTTAGTGAATATGTGGTTGGAAAATCTAATTTCTAAATTTGGTTTCTAAACAATCATCTCTATATGTTTTTTGGCATGTCCCTCTGCAGTGTGCCTGGCACTAACCCTATTCTATTTGCAAACTGCTCTTCATTGACAGCTATGCTGCTTTTAGACAGCACTTTGTGGTTCCCAAATTTAATGTTCCCAATTGTGGTGGACATACAAAAGGAGCTGCAGAGAACTGCATATTCAATCCAGGCTGGGCTGTCCCCATCTGCATAAGGTGACATCTCCAACAAGTTCTAGCCAGCTTCACCAGGAGACTCAGCCCTGTACTCCTCTACCCTTGTGATTAAGGTCCAGATTCACTCACCTTTTCCCTTCTCAGCAGCTCTAATGCAAGCTACACCTGTACTATGAGGAGACAGGCAAACAATGCATGTGTGTAGGTCCCGAATACAGGATGTGCAGAACTGAAGACTGGAAAGCTGCAAAAGGCAGAGAACAGTGAAGGCATGTGCAAAGGAAACAAAGGAATAACCTACACAGTGGGTTCAGGAGATTGCAGAAGGAAAAGAAAAAGACAAATGATTAACATGAATTCTGTTTAGAGCTTCTCAGCCAAATGCTTTTACAAGAGTGTTTTTGAAGTCTGCCCAGAGCTCACATGATGCAATGGTTTCAGTCAGAGGTGCATAACTGAGGAGAAGAGGAAAAAGAAAAAAAAAGTGCTTGGGAATCAGTGTGGGGCCATGTCAGTCCAACATAGACTTGAGCATGAACCACCTGCTGGGTAGTCTCTGACTGCACACTCCCTTCCTCTTCTAAGAAGAAGACAAGTGCTGAAAAAAGAAACCGTTTCTGGGGCAGTGGAGGGGAAGTAGGCTTCATGAAGTAGGCTTGGTACCACACATCTGTGAGAGCTGGCAAGCACTGGGAGAGGCAGGCACTGGAGCAGGGGTACATTGCCTCCACACTGAGTCTCTGCCCCGTGCCAGCTCTGGCTGCTTCTTCTGTCAGTAGGCACTCCCAGGGATGAGTTTGACTCCTATTGAAAGAGGTATCTAAGATATGGGTAAAATCACTTTCTGAACATGTTTGATCCATTTCTTCAGCTCTGGAGAAATTGAAGCAGCTTGCTTGGAGCAGGCACCAGGAATGCATGGGAAAGAGGTGTTGCTGCACACTCTGTGGGTGAGCTGAGTATGGAGGTGACAATGGCCACCTTCTCCTCACCCCTGCACCAGGGAGTGGGCAGAGGTTGGACCTTTCAGCAGCAGCGTGAAGCCCCCAGCACTTGTGTGGAAGGTACTGCTGCAGCTGCAGCAGTCAGTGGAGGATGGAATAAAGGAGAATAGAGCACAGAAAAAAGCTGTGGCTGCATATCCTTATGGCTGCTTGTGCTCAGACCAGAATCAGTGACCACAGTGATAAATGACATTATTGTAATACTACTATAGTTATTATTATTATGATCATTTCAGCTGAAATATGTTTCAATACTGAGATGTTGGTGATAAATGTCCTGGAACCAGTTGCTTCCAAAGACTTAGTCTGGCTTAAGTAAGCCAAGGACAGCTTTGCCATTCATTTCACTGAGGCCATTTCACACTGGGAAGTCATTCAGCTGATGTCCTGTAATGAGAAAACTCTTCAATAATTACAGATGAGCCTGTTAAGTTTGTGCATAAGTTCTTCTCTGAGCTTGGTCCTAGTGCTGTTAAGCTCTATAACTGCTCCATTCATCACAGATTTAAAGCAAACTTATCAGAGGTTAAGTAGAGGTTATAAACAGCAGTAACTACATAAATTTTGTTGCTGTGATTACCAACCAAAACTGAGGAGTTTCAAAACTGTAAAAGTTATAGTCAATATCAAGACACTGACATAGGGAAAGTTGCATATTTTTATTTCTGTGGGGTTGCAGTTGTATGCAGCAGATTCTGTAAGAGTTCCAGAGAACCATGTCCTTCAATGTCCCCTCTATCCCCCTTTCTAGTGTTCCAGTTCAGAAAAGAAATTATTTTTCGAGGTGGCAAAATGAAAAAAAAGTACTACTAAAAAGTGACATTGTTTTAAGACTTTCAGAGTGCCAAACACTGTATTGTACCAACAACATCCATAAGCATGAAGAAAATAAGATTTTCATAAAATCCTGGTCTGCATTTAGTCACAAAGCAAGGAAATCCCTGTAAGAAAATGAAAATCCATTCTATATTTAGCATCAGCCTAATAGGATAACGTGGCTATGCTTTACTATTCTTCAGAATGATGGAGTTTTACATTGTTTCACTGCAAAGGCCAAGCTTCTTAAATAACTCTGATCTTGCTGCTTTTGCAAACAAGCTGTGTTAAGGTCAGGGGAAAGAAATTCCACTTTCTTCTTTTGGTAGTTCATTATCTTATGCAGGTCTAAAGCTGCTCTGAGGAGGCCAACACAAAATCATCTATTTTCTGTGTTTTAAAGAAAAGATGCCTGTACCATTCTGCAAGACAAAGATGGATTACAGCCACCTATTACAGCCTCAGTATTTCCCAAGAAATATCTTTTTTCTTCATATTACAATCTACGTTTACAAACCTGTAGGAGTCACAAGCATTCAACAGAGAAAATATTTAACATAAAATAGTGCTGTCTGACCTGCACTAGCATCTTATTTTCAAATCCCACTTGAGGAGAAAACCGAGACCCTCATGGGATAATAAAATGCAGTGATGCTCTAACCAGTTGCAGAATATAAAATGAACACATCCTGAAAGTTTCAGTATATCCTCGCTGAGGCCCTGGTTTTAAACTGATCTCCAGCCTTCCACCTGCAAATAATACAGGAGATGCTAAATGAAATGCATAACATTTTGATGCCAAATTTTCAGAAAGTGTCCACCTCCAAATTATTTTTTTTAAAATATACTAGAATATTGCCATCTGTGAATGTGAAGCTGCGAAAGTACGAATCTGAAATCTGTCAGCTGTTCATCAACATGCTCATGAGGAAAAAAATGGAAGCAACAGAAGGATGAGTTTTGCAGAGGAGGTTGCAGAGTGTGGGGAAGGCTTACATGTTCTCCAGAAGGCAATGAGAAGCCACACGTAGACCAGAGCTTGGAGTGCTTCTGCCGGCTGCTCTGCACTGCTCACACCTGGCTGGAGTGTATCCTGGCATTCCCACAGAGCCAGAGATGGCATGTGACAGATCCCCATCTTTGGGGCCATCAGACACCTCTGCAGTTTCAATGTGTCCCAGGGATATTCAATTATGTGCTGGTAATGGCCCACCAGCTAGGTACCCAACACCTAACACTAACATCTCCATATTTGCTTATGAGCCAGCTCTCAACTTCAAAAGCCATCATTTTTTAAATAACTTGTCTCCTTATAAATTAAATAAACAAGTATTCCCATTTTAAAAAGAAAATATTAACAAAATATTAATATTTCTGATAATTTTAACCTGATAGAAACCTTTGCATTTTTTTTAATTTCTTCTCACTCAGTTAGTATTCAAAGGCTCTAATATGGACTTGTTCAAGCCACTGCTTGTAATACAGCATATTAATATACTCATTTTCTCTTTCTAGTACTAGTTTTCCATTCCAATTTTCTTTATCTGACTTCTGCATGATTTATTCTAATGATAAAATGCTCTCCTCTTTCATACGGTTAATTCATTCATGACTTTTAAAATTCATATCTTCACATTAAATATACTGGCAAGTTTGCTCATGTCGAATTGGTCCCTTGCCCCTCTAGTTTTCAGTAATCCATCTGAAAAGAGGCTTCCTTAAATTTCCTTCTCTTTTAACAGATTTAATTAAATCCAGACCTTTTGTAAGAAAACTTTTAGGAACAATAATTGTTTCACACATGAAAAAGCCCCCTGACATACAGCATTAAACCATCATTAGCTGCATGCTGCTTATTAATTCTGGCAACAATTTACAATACTTGCCTATAGCACCCATAATATAAGTGTCTCAAAATCTGCTGGAACAGCAACGTTTTCTCAGTGCTGAATGAGGCCCCACAACAACAACTGTGGTCAGAGTCCAAAGGTGTTGAAACACACTTGGTGTGTTTCAAAAGAAAGCATTTAAACATGGTCTTGGTTCTCTAGGGCAAAAATAAGTAGCTGTAGTCAAGATATTGTGGACTCGAGGTTCTGTGAGGGTGAAGGTTCATCCGGGCTTAAGCTTCTTACCATCCAGAGGCAGCAGAAGACCTCAGACACCATCTGGCCATCAGTGACTCTGTGGCCCAATAGTCTTGCTCAAAACAATGTACCACCTTGTCTGTACCCTGTCTGGGGCTCTTCACCATCCTCATGTAGCACTGAGGAAAGCCAGGCACCTCTCTCTGTGTGGCTGGGGGCAGACAACAGACCTGTGTGTCTGGAGCTGGCTGTGAGCTTTGTCCTGGCCAACCACTACACCTCTTCTTCATGTGGATACTGCTCACAGGTCACAGTACAGACAACTTTTAACCTTTGGGTAAATTCAGCACATTGAGCTTTTGTGGTATGTCATCATTACACGTTTTCCAATACTTGAACACCTCTTGATCCTGTTTCCTGGAACCTTTCCTACATTCCTGTACCTTTTCCAAAATATGTCAGTAACGCTCTCTCAAGATCACGTGTACAACTGTTCTAGCTTCCTCACCCATCTCAGACACACTGCTCCTGTATTAATGGATTTCACTGGTTGCCCCAAATCCAGTATTGGATTAGGAGTTTTAAGAAACCATTTTTGGTTGTGAGGTTGACTTCACACCAGAATGCAATAAAACTGCATTGAATCTAATCATTTCAAGCCCAATTACAATTTCCACACAAGATATGGGGTCACTGACAAGAAGGAAGATTTAAATTGTTTTAGAAGCCAGCTCATGCTTGTTTTTGGATTAGATCCCTATGTACCCCAGGATACTGGTTTGAGAATGGGGATGGCCAGTGGCAGGCAGGGGACCGATGCTGCTAAAGAAAGCGCATGAGCCACTTCAGAAGATATGTTCCAAGTTCCTCCCCAGGTCTATTGCCTTTTATTCTCCAACTCAGGTATTACATTTCCACTGGTTTCCACCAGGATTGTGCATGCACCTTGACATGTTCACAGAAGTTCCACAATACAGAGTTTCACAACTGGGACAAGTCCCTACAATTGGGACACCAGGGTGACAAAAACAGATTCTGGAGAATTTCCCACTGAATAGGATGGAGAGAACATAATTATCACATCGTATCACTACAATGCCTCATAAACATAGAATAGACTAAATTCATTTACCACAAAAATCACAGAAAGTAACTGATCAAAGAATATCTCTTTTATGTAAAATATACATTTGTAGGATATACTTTTAATACATCTTTTATACTTATTGATGTTGGGTTTGCAACACTGAATAATAATAAAATAAAATACCAAAATAATCTTGCTGCCAGAATTTTATTTCTCATAATAATTATAGCTTGAGGTAACAATGAAAGAAGACTGTGTGCTGTGAACAAAGTCAGTGATGTTTGTCTGCAGTCACATTTCTGTTATCAAAGTGAAAATTAAACTTAAGACTTGGCATGTACACTAGAATTCATACAAATATAGGTCATGGCAAACTGAGTAAGCAAGGACTTAATGCAAACCTACTCTCTTCATATTTGTGACCTTTGCAAAATGTACCATTGTTATGACAGAAGTCAAAACAGATGTAGTTTACATCACTATCATTATTAAGTGTGTGTTTTTGTATGATCCACAGCGCAACTTACTGCAGGAACCAGGAGTAATACGCACAGGGGTGTGGGTCTTTGCATGGAGCCTGGAGCCTGAGCAATGATGACTTGAATTCAGCTTTCTTTGATACAGATAAAAACTGATATTCCATGCACACACATTTTATTTACAGCTGACTCATCAACAGTGACTAGTCACCCCTTTCTCTGGCAGCAGTAATTATGAGTAGTCTTTAATCTTCTTTAACAAGCTCTACTTCGCATGTAAAGCCTCAGTGACCTCTTCAAGGTGTGAGTTGTTTATCAGGGCCCATTCAGCAGCAGCAGTCTCTTTCCAGTACAGTCCTTGGTATGGCTAAATTCCATTGTCCCTTTTTCAGCAGTCAAAAATCCATGATAAATTCTGTACAACACTGTAGTTAATATAACAGCAGCACCAGATATTATATTAATTCCTTTGCTAAAAGCTGTTTGCAATTATCTCTCTATTGACAATATTTTACCAAAACTATATCAATGTACATCTCTAAATATCAGAAATTTATACTTTGATAAATACATTATTGTACAAGAATTCTGACATGCAGGTCATGCTGTTGGGCTAGGCTATATACAGAAGAACATGTTACATGATCAACAAGTTATATTTCTTTTCCTAATAAAAAATAAAACATGACGATCAGGGATTATTCAACAGTCTCAAGGACCTCTTAAATTTGGGTTGTTATTGTCTTCCCCATATAGTTCTAAAACTGCGGTTTAAGGTAATTTTTCCTCATCAGCCCAGAACATCAAATCTGCCATTGCTTTTGTCCTGTTGCATAAACAAAGGTTAATATTGAATGAAAAAGCCACTAGAGGAGATACAGTTTCAAAACTGTAAGGAACGCTGGTTGCTAGGAAGACTGATGCAATAGGCAACCCATCGGTACTGTAAAGCCATTACTAAATCCCACTCAAAAAAATCTTCAGAGTGCTCACACGAGTTCATCTAGATGATACTTGAAATATATATATGTATATATTTGTATCTATACACATAAGTATAGGCCGTATTAAAAAAAAAAAAAAAAAGAGAAAAATGTCCTTAGTTAACCTTAAAAGAAGGGGGCATTTTAACAGTATCTCTGTGCTTTATGGAGACAGATGGAGAATACAGTAGACAGGTTGCGAAACAGACAGACAAACAACACATAGGACAAAGCACCTTAAAAAACATTGACTGAAGAAATTTTTGAAGCTCATGAGCCAGAGGTATAGGCTGGTAAAAACCCCGACTTGAGAACTACCACCCTCTCACAGTGGTACAAAACAGCCCCAAATAATCTTTGCAATTTTACTTGGTACTCAGCTTGTGAAAATGTTGAAGAACCCTGGAGTAGAGAAATGACTACAGTACCAAGCAGCACTTGCTAGCTTAAAATTGCAAGTCTGGATGGCATTTACCTTTCTTGCATGTTTTGTGCCTTCCCCAAGCCATTAAGAAAGAGATCTGGCTTCTGCTTGCGTGTAACCAGTAATGACAACCTCTTTGCAGTTATCTGTGTGCAAACAACCGGAGACATTCAGAACTCTGATACAGCAATCCAGTACCGAAGTAAGTTAATCACAAAATAAAGCCATTTATAAACAAGTAGATTGTTAAAAAATAAAAGGAAAGGTTAAACAAAGGAAAACAATCCCACATGCAGACCAGTTTATCAGTGCTTTCATTTCAGCAGCATGGTACAATGCGAGAACACACATCCAGAGCCCTCTGTGGTCTCCACAATTGGCAACACTGCTTGTCAGGTGATGAAGACAGGATGGTCCATGCAAATGAGCAGACTCAAGTCACAACTGTGTGCAACCAAGACACGACTCCAGACATCTTCAGAATGGATTAGAGTCACAAGAAATGGAGGTTCAATGGAGTGACTGAGAATTAGTTGGAAGCACATTATTTTAAGTAAATCTCCCTGAAAATAAGCTTATTTATTGAATACACTGGCCAACGGCGTCCACTAACTGTCCTTTTATTGCCACAGGAAAGTAGGACAATAGAGTAGATAAAAGTAGAAGCACTACCTTAGGTAATCTTTAAATGCCAAGATAAAAATCTTCAGCTACCCAAGTGGCATTTCTTACTACTGACAGTTATATCATGCAGGAGTTGTACCATATTTGTGGAGCCTATGGTTAATGCTACATTTATGTCCAGTATCTGGTAAGCAGTATTTGAATTAATACTATATAGCCGATTGATGCCATCTGGTTTACAAGATGGAAGGGATGGGAGACCGAGAGCGCCTTAGAGGACAAGGTGAGCTGTAGGGTGATGTTACTGGAGACAGTCGCAGAGCATTGCCTGTCAAGCCAGCTATGTTGTTTAAGCTCCGAGATTTTTCATAGCCTTGTATGAGAAAATGCACAGACATCAGTTGAATTCAGCCAAAAAATAGACAAAGACAAACAATACAATGTAATGAAATCCAAGGAGCTATCTGGGACTCAGAGGGAATCAGCCTGCAAAAGAACTCAATGCTGGAACACATTACTAACAAAAAATATTAATAAATAAAATTATTTACAAATTAACGCAGCTATTTTTTTCCCAGAAAATTAAACGGACCATCATGTACGAGGTCTGACCTGCTCTTCCACATCCCATCTTGCACTCAGTGCCACTCTGTTGGCTTCAGCAGGGTTGCACGGAGTGAAAGGTAAAGGATCTCCACAGGGTTACTGGGTGAGCAATCTGGCTATGTATGATCAAAAACCCATTAAGACAGTCTATAAAAACTGCTAAAATTATATAATCTTTGCTAAACCTAATTCCTAATAAAGGACAATTTTTCTTTAAAAGCAAATGAAACAAAACCCAGGTAAATTGCATACAGTCTTGTGTAAATCACTTCTGCAGAATACTGAATGATAATATAGGAAAGAAGCCCCATCTAAGTACTAACCCTAAGACTTTGAGTCTAATATTAAAGTATAATAAGATAGAAGCATTTGAAATATTTGCAAATGCCTCCTGATTGGCAAATTTAAAACACCATATTTGTGCTCCTTCTCCAGCTAACTAAAATGGAATAAATAATACTAATCCACATATGCAAGCAGTAAATAATTAACCATTAAACGAGGCAATCACATAATGCTTCACAATTTGGAGGGAACATTGCACTTGCAGGCATTTCTGTTTACACACACTGTGAGCTCTGCCTACCTAATTTTTGGCACATATAGATTGCTTTCACTTTATTGGGAATTGCTATTCACTGCATCATTATCTTCATACTCAAGTATTTTAAACAGCACCTGAATAAACCCACTTATGAAGAAAAGGATTGGCCCATCACTCTGGGGAAAGATATCAGCAAGGAAATACAACAAAGATGAAGCTGGACAGGACCTCACTCGTCAAGTACATGGATCCACGCTCATTGAAAGCAGGAGAAATCCCACTGATTTCAATGGCACTACCTGTTTCCTTGAAGACAAGTAGGCATCTAAGTATTTGTCAGGTTAAGGTATTCAAGTATAAATTGCTTCCAGTGAAATACTGAAACTTTTCTCACAGAAGCTATCAATGACAGCTAAACTTTACAGGGGATGTGACTAGACTTTTTTTTTTTTTTTTTCCTCACTGAAATAGTTACTGATTCAAATTCAAGATCTCCAGATAACAGACAGTTAACAGACTGTTATTACCATCTTCAGGAAAAATCATTTTTTAGGTTCTACCCTAATGACAGTTAACCTATTTCTCACCTACTGAGAACTGCATATTGTAAAACTATACTTAAAGCAAATCTAAAACCTCATGTATGCTAAAACATTGTGCAATGTTACCTCCAGACTGCAAGGGCAGGCCAGACTCTGATGCTTCACATACTTCTTAGATGTTTCAAAACCAGCCTCTGGTTTCTGATTTTCTATCATTAGTTACACAGATTAGAAAGAGTCACGTTTGAAAGGTGAATTGAGGAGAAGCACAATAGTAGTGTATACATTTAACCTCCCCTGTAAACATAAAACTTACCAAAAAAAAAAAAATCAAATAATCAAGTAGCTTTTTTACACAAAAAATAATAGGAAATTATTAAAAAAAAAAAAATATTTTTCCTGCTAGTTTTCTAAAGATGAAAGCAAAGAACCGACAGAGGAAGATGGTAAAGATGATAAAGAAACCAGGAACTCCTAAAAGTTGAAAAGTAGATCTACAGGATGCATAGAGATGGAGCCATGATCCAAAATCAGTACTTTCCATGTATTTTAGTGGGATTTGAATCAACTCTGAATCAGTATCACCTTAGAGACAGAGATAAGATGTTTATGCAAAAAAGCTCAGAATAAATGATCATTGAACACAACCAAGAACCAGCCAAGGAACCAACTAAACATGAAGGATGCACTAAAAAACAGAAAGGGAAAAAATAAAATGAAAAAGTACTAGACTTGATATGTGAATTACATTCAAGTATTCAAAACCATTTGGATGATACTTGAAGATGTTTTCTGCTTCTGAGATAACTTCCCTACTCCATATAAAACAAACTTGAAAGCCAGTGGTTAAAACATTTCAGCCTAGACTGAGGTTATCATAAGAGCCAGTTAAAGAGCATATTTCTCATTAAGAAACTCTCAGTTCTGAACTGAAGCCCCATTTTTCTAGTAAAACCTATGAAACTATTTTCTCTTTAATCTAGATTTTGAAATTAAAATGTTCATGTGGTCCCAGTATAAAACATTTCACTGTTACATGAATACACCTTTAGTAGCTCATGGGTAACTTTTTTATTATTTCTGATCTGTTCTAATTATGGTTACTGCCAAGTGAACAGCACTCAAATGTTTATACTAACATTTCTAAAGGAAGTCAAGAACCTTATCTTGCAAGATGCCATGGGATTTTGCCTTATTCAGGCCTTCCTGACCTCCTCAAAGGCTGTAATCTTACCAGTAGAGATATTTTACTACTATTTGTTGATGTGTATGTGAGATATGCCCAGTGAAAAGTGTCCTAAATCTCTGCAAAAACATTTTTGCAATGAAGTCCTATTTAATCTAGGCATTATATATAAGAATACATGAAAAAGCAGGAGCATAGAGACAATTATACCCTTTACAAATATAATACACAGTGAACTCCAATCACATATCTGCCTTCACAGGTTTAACTTACTGAGTTCATGCTTTTGAAAAGTAAAAAGAGCATTTGCAGAATAAAACAAGATAATTACTTTAGGGTCTATGGCTGGCTGGCTGGGACAGCTGTATTTGCTGTACACAAGGAAAGGTTACAAAAAAAAAAATCTCAGCCAGGAATGTTTGTCCATTGTCACACGGCTACTACACATGAACTCTGAGGTGAACGACTGTACATCAGCACTCAGGAACATGAAACCTGTTGGAACGATACAATCTGCCAAGAAACCAAAACAATTCTTACCTAAGGAAATAGCAAGACTGCTATTGGCATTGCTGATTCGGGGGTTCCCTGATTCCCTGAGGTCAGGTTTGCAGCCACAGCCAGCTGTGAACCGATGGGGTAGCCACACAACCAGTCACATGGGTGAGGCACATAACAACAGAAGGTTTTGCAAATCTCTGCCTGGGGAATCCGTTCCTACTGAACAGTGAGTAATCAGGTTTGAAGAGGCTGAATAACTAGAAAGCATTTTTAGCACCTTGCAAGATCAAACATTGTTTACTGTAGTTGAACTCTGGTTGGGGTAGACAGTCAACTTTTAGTGTCAGTGATGTAGTACAGAGGAAACATTTTGTGGCATTATAAACTCAAATTTTTCTTTGAAATAAATCTAAATAGCATCTCATGTGATATGCTTTGTTGTGCTCAGAACAAAAACATTTCTTACTTCTGACATTTCAACCTTTCAAGTGTAATTTATTCAGCTATAATTTTTACTAAGGTATTAAGTGCAGACCAAAGTCATTAAATAATTTATTTGTCTTTTAGAATGACAGATGGTATTGAGTGATGAGTGGTTGAATGGTCAAGGTCTGAATTGCAGGCTTTTCCATTAAAGATAACAGACAAATGAAGACAAGTGAAATGAAGGTCCAACATCAAGCACGTTTTGTGAAGACTAAAGGAGATGAGTGTTACTAAAAGGAAAGCAGGAAAAGGATGACTAGGAATAAAGAAGAAAGATACATTGTGAGTACAGTCTTTTCTCTAAGCGCATTGTGCACATCATTTTACTCTAAGATTGCTTTTCACAAGCACATTGCTGAGTAACCTTTTATGATCTAATGAAAGAAGTCCATACCTTTCCTGATCCCTCCATCAGTAGCACACGTGTAATCCCCTGTTGTCAGTAGGAAACATGTTCCCCCTCTTCTGTTTTTGTCTCTTGTACTAGAGCGTCTGATGGGAGGGAGCCTTTCACCAGGTGAGAGTGGCTGCTCACTTCCTGCACTGTCTTCACCTGATAACACTGGTTAAAGCACCATGCCCATTTACAGACAATAATGAATGAAGAAATGAGACATCACAAAGAGCTTACGCTGAATGCTGGATATTCCCATCACTCAAAAATAGTTATAAGGTAAATCATTAGAAGAAAACAAGATCGCAATTTACTGTTAATCAGTACAAAATGGCAAAAAAGTATATTTTTTTTATTCAAGAAAAATGATCTTTTGACTTCCCTGCTCTTCTTTTAAATCTCAGATAAACTACTTTAACATGAAACAAGAAATAATCAAACCAAGGCTCAGTCACTTGCCTATTTGTACTGTAACCTTTTGGAGTACAGTCAGCCTTGGGTATTTCAAAGAAGTATTTACTATCTTGGCTATCCTTTTTGATAAACAAGAGGTCATGTTAGTCATTTTTGCGTAGAATATGTTGTTTGGAATATTTTAAAGACAACTCCTCCCTCTGGAGGGTTATATTTTTAACTATTGGCACTAAAACCTGTTTAATAACACGCTTAGCTTTCATTTCTTGCTTATCACATTTGCACTGCTTGTCATCGTATGTACCCAACATTAAATGCTGTCTTTGGTCTCTGTAGTTTATTTCATCAAACAGTGAAACTCTTACCTCTCCTGATTTGACACTCCCAAAAGACTCTTTTTTAAAATTATCTATTATTTCAGATTCAGGCCTCACTTCAAAAAAAAATCTCTGCTCAGTATAGCACATAACAGGTAATGACACGTTACTGACTTCAGCTTTAGCTTTGCATTTAAACTTGAGCATGTGTTTTCCTGAACTGGTAATGCTATATTCAAGGCTATACTTAGCCTTGACGTTTTCCACAGAATTTCTAGTGACTCTAATAGCATTCTCTATCAGAAATAAAGCTACACTGCTCTATGTGAGCAGTGGTACTACTGAAGAGAAAGTTAACACTTTAAAATGGCTGCTTTTTGCATATCTGCTTTCTATCTGACTTCAAAGATTATAACACCTTTTAAATAAAGCTGCAGACACAGAAAAGTGTCTCTTTGCTCTCATCATGCTGAGCCTCCTCCATTCTGGAATACTTTTAGTAGGACCTGATGGCATGAAAAAGCTGTTATCATTAACACTTTAAAGATGTCTGAAAGCGTGTATCAGTCAAAGCACTGTAAAACTAACTGTATTCCACCTTCAGTGTGAGTCTTTTCAAGGGTTCCTATCCTCTTAAAGATATTTAGGACATTCAAAAAGCTGTTTTAACTTTGTCTGTGAACATTCATTTGGAGCCTGAAACCAAGTTTCTTTGAGCATAAATGTTATTCAGTAATAGAGCAATAAACCAAAGACAGATATTGTTCAAAGACTGATTTTCCAGACCCTTCTTTTTAAGAAACAAATATGAGCTCCTGAACAACACCAGTCCTGGGTGGGTTTGCTCTTATTCTTTGGTAGCTTTCTAACAGTAGTCTAATGACTGGTACATGAGATCTGGAATTGGATTGCTCTAAGCTTAAGAATAAATACATTCAAGAAACAAACAAACAAACAAAAAATATCTTTGATGGTTAAAATTTTGATTTCATTATACTGAGAGATAAAATTTACTCTTTAGTTTGAAGAGATATGGAATATGAGGCAGTGGATTGGAGGGGCAGAGGCTGTCTTTTGATAAGCATTTTCACAGCAATTAGCACAAAATATTCCTTATCCTTCATTTGGAAATCTAACAAATAAAGTGATATAAATCATAAAAATCAACACTATCAATGATGATATTTATAGGGGCTGTCATTTTCATTTTTCTTGGCTATGACATCAGCTATGTTATTATCACTCAAATAATAGTAAATATCATGCATTGTCTCATCTAACACAGATGAAGGATGTTCTTCTAGCCAGGGAAGCAGAATGCCAAATGGAAAGAAAGCTAGAAAGATAATTTCTTCTTATTTCCTTTGAGTGCTGGGCTTTTGATGTAATGCACCTGCTCCTTTTAAATGACTGCTTCTTTGTAGGATCTTGCTTAGCAAGCCACGATGTGGCACAGGCAAAGCTGACACAAGAGACAGACACTGAGGCAAAACACCATGGAGTCCAACAGGGTGGGACACGGTGGCTGCTCAAATAGTCACAGTCATGCAGAAAAACAAGAAACATCCATATGACATAACAAACAACAGGCAAAAGAAAAGGTTGATATCATCAGCAGAAAAGCATTCTCAACAGAGCAAGCAAAACTGTATAGACCAGCTACATAGAGGTTTGGGAACATCACTATACCTATTTTGTCCTCTATGAGACTGACACACGCAAACACTGGAGGGGAGAAGGGTGGGAGCTACTTCTTCTCCTGGCAGAAAGACTGGTTGCTTTCTGACCCCTGCCAAACATACTGGTCTATAAAGTGTTTTCAGAGGACATGCATTTCCACTGGGGTCCTACCTGATGATCTGTTGTGCTCCATCAGCTGGTTGTCCTTGCCCAGGCAGATGTCACCCTGTGTGCTATTGCAGGCCATATTCAAGTCCGTCTTGCAGAAGGTGGGTGAGCTGGCTTGAGGAGCAGGAGGGATGTGCTTCTTTCTTTTCCTTGGCAGTTTCTGCTTTGCCATGGCCAGGGAGTAGTACATCCCAAAATTGTTAACTATCACAGGCACGGGCATGGCTATGGTGAGCACCCCCGCCAACGCACACAAGGCTCCCACCAGCATGCCTGACCAAGTCCGTGGATACATATCCCCGTACCCCAGGGTGGTCATGGTGACCACAGCCCACCAGAAGCCAATAGGGATATTTTTGAATTGCGTGTGCTCACTCGCTGACGGGTCATTAGGCTGGGCTCCCACCCGCTCTGCGTAGTAGATCATGGTGGCAAATATCAAAACACCGAGTGCCAGAAATATTATCAGCAGCAAAAATTCGTTGGTGCTGGCTCTCAGAGTGTGGCCCAGCACCCTGAGGCCCACAAAGTGTCGGGTGAGCTTGAAGATTCGCAGGATCCTCACAAACCTTACCACCCTGAGGAAACCAAGCACGTCCTTAGCAGCTTTGGAGGAAAGCCCGCTCAGGCCCACTTCTAGGTAAAAGGGCAAGATGGCCACAAAGTCAATGATATTCAAGAGGTTTTTGATGAATTCAAGTTTGTTGGGGGAAAACACAACGCGTACTAAAAATTCAAATGTAAACCATACCACACAGACCCCTTCCACATACGTCAGGGCAGGATCTGTCTCAATTTCATACTGTAGCACAGTTTCTGTCCCGTTGACAACCTGCTCAGTTTTGTTTATAATAGTATTGAAAGCCTCATGAGTTTCCAGGCAAAAGGTTGTGATTGAAACTAGAATGAAGAATAAAGAGGCAAAGGCGATGAACTGAAAGCAAAAAGAGGGAAAAGAGACATCAGAACCACACAGCTCTTCACCTTAATACTAACAATGTCAGCGATCATTGTAAATCTTTTACTGATTCATCTCCAATGTTTCATAAAATTCATATGCATAAAACTCTCACACATAGACCAGGAGTCTGGGAGGAGGAAAAGTCTTGGTGATGAACACCTGATACACTCGATGACAGGCTGCAACTCATTCAGAAACTGCCAACAAATTCTTTAAGCTATGCCAAATCATCTGTGTTCCATTCAGTTGTCAAAGTATCTCACAAACAGCCCCCATACACACCAATCATACCAAGAGTTAAGGCTGTCCACCTCCCACATGTTGGAAAATGGAGCTGACTCTAATGGTATTGAGATTATGGCCCAGGAGTTCACAGCTGGCCTGAAAGGCACCTCAGAGGGTCCTAGGAAGAGATCCAAACACCCGATTTCCCTTGGATTGTCAATAGTTCACAAACACAGAATATATACTGATAGAAAACCTCTTCCATGTTAGAGGTAGAGCTGGTTGCAGAGTCTGTTATATTCACAGTCATTCATCACTTGTACTCTTACGCAGGACTAAGAATAAACCTAGGAAAATCTCTCTTACTGTCATGGTACAGCTTTACCAGTGTGTTAGGATCCACAGTCCTGCTATCAAAGTCACAAATCCAGGACAATAAGAACAAATAGGGAAATACAAATTAAGTTCTAGTAGATGCACATGAATAGATAACATACATTTAAATAACCTGGAGACAGTCCTCACAAAGGATTGTTAAGAACTTAAAAAACATTTACTGTCTGATCTTCAACTCAGTTATCACAGTCAAGCACTGAAGAAAAGAGAATGTCCAGGGTCATAAAAATTAACACTGAGTCAAACAGCTGGAGGGGGAAATAAACTTTCTTGTATGCAGTAAAACACACCAGATGAAAAGGTGTTTTGAGGGCAGTTGTTCCTTTGCTACAATGGTTAACTTCTTTTAAGTGACAATATATTATCACCACGTCAGCACTCTAACAGTAATGGTGTGGTACCTGAACAGATGTTGTGTTTAAATTCCTCCCTAAGCCAGGACTTATAACACGTTATAAATCTGTTTGTTATTCTGAATTTTCAGCTTAATAGACATTTTATTGCCAGTATCATCCTTGAAAAAACTCTCTGAAGACTTGAAGATTTTTGAAGGTGTTAGGGAAACAAAGAGACAAAGAGATTCCTGAATGGGTCTTTGAAAATACCTAGAACCTATGTGCTTCCTCATAGCAGCTTGAAATTTTACCACTGCATAATATCAAGGAAGAAACAAATTTCTTTCTAAATGGCAGCAAATGACCAACACTTCTGGGTTGGATTTTTATATTTTTAAGATGTTACTTGCTAGTAGAAGAAAAATATATGATAGGGATCTCAGAGCTTGAGGCAGGCTCTTCATACTTTAAAATGGTATTTATTTTAGTAAATAAACAATCTATTTTATGTTTTCATTAATACAACTTACAAAGCACTCAGAGTATCACTTTTTCAATCAGTTAATACCCAACCTGAAACTGAGTACCTTAAAGAAGCCCAGCAAGTATCTACGAACACCCAACTGGAAAGGGCAGCTTACAGTCTGGGTTCCAGTGGTACCAGCAAGAGAAAATGTGGCATCAGAATGCTGGTATGTTGCCACACCAAAATCTTAAATCTCGTTGGAAAAAAGCTAGTTACAAGGGACAATGTTGAATGGTTGCATTTTTCTAACACACGCCATTCGTTAGACAACAAAATGTTTCTACAGCCAGAAGACAGAATTGCTTTTATTCTGAGAAACAAATTTACATTTGAAATGCAGGGCTGGCAAATTTATTATATTCAGACTCACAAGATATACTTCTCTATCATTCCCCTCCCATATATCTACCTATATCAGAGATTTGCAGCTTTTCTATGGCTTCCTTTCCTCAGTCAATGAAACAGTTATCACACCAAGCCCCTCAATTACACACACTCTAAATCTGTTAACTTTCAGAAAGGAGTTGAGCAGGGACTGATCTGAACACTTATAATTCAGTCTGAACTTCTAGTCACAAGTTAAGCAAACTATCTTACACTGTGTGGTTGGTGTTTAACAAACAGATTTTTCTGCCTTTGCCTTAACTGCAAAATTGCTGTACGTTCATAGTTCATTTATTTCTGGCAGCTGACACCAACATATACAAAAACAGCCTCAGTCTTATGTGAGACTACAGTCAGCAAATACAACCAGATTTATATAACCTAAGTGAATTAATCTCAGCAGATCTTTGTAAGGCCTGTCCATAACATGGATAGATAATTTATCAGACACTAAGTCACCACTGGGGTAAGATCCACCTTTGGGAGGCTCATAGAGCATCCTCCAGCATCTTGCTACACAGTGATGGAGGGAAAAAGTAAACAAATTTATGGAGGTTGAAGATGGCTGAAGCTAAGTCAGCATTGTAGTTGTCAAACTAGGTAGGAAATTTTAATAGATATAATAGTGGGCAACCTCTTTTAACAGCAACACTTCGGTGATTTTAGACAACTGTGAACATTTTTTATCTGAAAAGAGCAACCTAACCACACTAAAATTTACCAACAACTCAGATATAATAAGGATTAACTGTGTATTCAACAGTGCACTAATCTAATAGTATGTAAATAATTAGCACTGTTTCTGGGCTGTATTTCAGAAAGATAGTGCATTCTGCTTCAGATCCTTTCTTTAAAAATGCCAAATAACAAGGGGTTATCTACAGGTAGAACTGCCTGACTAGCTGTTTACTATTGATTGGCTCAACACTGACACTGTGAAAGGCCACAGTGCACCTGGCACTCAGCACTTGTCAAAGCAGATCAAGACTTTAAACTGTACCTATATTCAACAGTGTTTTAGTATCCCTAACTGAAGAAGACATTCAGTTATTTCCAAAAACTGCTGAGCAACCTACTCTGTTATCCTAAAGGCAATCATTTTTCAGAGGTTCAAAGCCAATTAAAAAAAACTAATTAATTTGGCAGCAGATTTTTTTATCATCTCACCATTTCCATTCATAGCAATGTAAACCAGCAAGATGCACACATTTTGTCAGGCACACTACCATATACATCACTGATTTTGAGCCAACACTCATTCCTCTTATCTCTTGTTGTGTTTTGTTTTCACTTGTAAACTCTTGGATCAGGACATTCTGGACATAGCTTGCACAGCACCAAGCACAGAAACCTATACAGAAGGAACATTTTATCAGTCAGAGATAATTATGGATTTACTTTACATTAACAAATATATTTCCTTAATATTATATTACATAATACTAGGCAATGTGTTGAAAAGACTCTAGCGTGTTTTTCACAAACAGTTGTAATGACAGAAGTGAAATTAAGTCACTTTATGCTTTCCTTCTGCTTCATCCTAATTCCATCTTCTCTCATTTTGAAGGTAACGAGCCTCTAAAAATACTGTTGTTCCTATGAACAAGCACCACATTTTAGACAAACCCAATACAGATCCAAACTCCTAGGATTTTCTGGTGGATGGGACAAACCAAGTCCTATTCCTCAGTGCTGCCTTTTGGGTTTGGTTGTGGTTTGGTTTTGTGTTTGTTTGTTTGGGTTTTTTATGAAGCACACAAATCTAAAAGGAGTTTGCCTGATCAACATCTTAGAAAGGTCATGGGAAGAAAATTTTATTTGTTTGAATCTTTAGCTATCTTTCACTATGAGAAGTCCTGAAAACTTAGTTTTTGACTAGTTGCAAGACAAATTCAGCCTTGGTATACAACAAAACAGCTTCATTGACCTCCTTTTTAAACTAAAGATCGTAGCCCAAGCATATGGCTTGAAACTCTTTGAAAAAAAAGTTGAAGAAAAATCTTCAAAGAAGATCCAAATAATCAGGATCTTTTCCTCATTTCTAAAAAGTTTTTTTAAAAATAATATTTTTTTGTTTATTTCAATGGATGAGATAAAATGATCTTTTTTCATTTAGGGTCTTTTTTTTTTTTCCTTTTTTTTTCTTCCAGTCTTTTTTTTTCCCCTGAGGTACAACACTTTTCTAAGGGAGAGAACTGTTGTACAGACTCTGGAAGTCCACCAAACCATCCTTTTTCAAAACTGAAATTAATACAAATTGAATTAATAAAAATTCCATGCATTTAGCAGAGAGCAGTTAAAAGTTACAAAAATGTTCAGTACATAATACACAGCATGTAGAATATTCCTCATTAAGTAGTTAAAGCTCTCAGTAGGCTGCTGATTCCCTCTGCTCACATGTTGAACGCAATGTGCACCCAATTTTGTTCTTGTGTGCCAGCATCACATTTCAGATGTTGGTACAGATTCCAGCTACCAGCTTCTCTAGCTGATGGGATCAGCAGCCAAGCTCTGTTGCTGAGTCCTACTAATGTTCATGGTAAGTGGATTAATCATCTACAACCTGATTTTTAATGAAACACATATATCTATAGTGAGTGTCAGATGCCTGCAGATGACTTGTTGGAAGTACAAAATTTTCTGATTCCTATTTTGAATTGTGTGTGACATGGTGAACTGAGCTGCTCAGAGTTTAAAGCAATTTCAGAAATGACAGCCAGTTCTGGACTGCAAATTGAGTAGTCTGTGGATTATCAGAACTTCTGTGCATCCAATATTATGTGTTACCTTGCACAAGTAAGTTTTACCTCTTCCTTTTACCTCTTTTACCCACCTCCCCAAGTTTCCTTTCCAGCTCAAACCCAGACATGGGACTTGTTGCACTCCACATTCAAGATATGCTTTGTCTGTCCATCCCACATCCTTAACACAGGCTATTTCTACACATTATTTAGTGTTTGAAGATGGAGAGATCCTAGTCAGTGAAAACATTAATGCAGAGTTAATTGTTGGTAGTCACACTCACTCTTACTTCTTGTTTCATACTTTAAAAGAAAATTATTTCATTTCAATACTTTCCCTGTATCCTGTTTGTATGCAACTTGTTCTGCGGTTGGATCTCAACACCTCCTGCTTCAATTCCACTTACTGTGTAATTTATATTTTCTAATGTGAGTATTCAGTTGCAGCTTTTAAGGCTCAGTTAGTTCATTTGAGTTTCATTCCAGGACTTAGAAAGCTTGCCCTTGACATGCTTGAAAAAGAAAACTACTAAATATTTAATAAGCCCTTGGAAATACAATATTTAATATTCTCTAATACAGGTATAGAACTGCCTTCAAAGAAAAAAGATTAAAATGTTGCTTTAAATAAGTATCTCCACAGGCACATCATGAGGCTTGATATATGCATGTTTCTGGAATTTAAAACAATTTTTAAAAACTAATAATCCTCCCCACGACACTTAGTCAACATTTAGTCGACTAAAAATACTATAGGAAGACCATCACAGAAAAGAGATTGTGTTTTATTTCTTAAACCAGATTTGATAGCTTGCTCACTATTAAAACCAAGATTCTGCTTTCATTACAAGAGTTTACTAAGTAACTTAAATTTTCCAGAGCAAAACAAGAGTGGGGGAGTTTACACGGTCATGAGTTCTTTGCTTTCACAACAGATCATTCGTGCTAAATCGAGCCCTCAAAACACAGTAACTTTTCCACTGAATAACAAAATACTTAAAAGGTGTCAAGGTCTAGAGCTGGGACAGCCACTAGATGAATGACAGATTGTTCTCCATTCCACAAAGGGAAGAGAAGAGAAAAGGAATAAGGGGAGATAAGGGAAGAGACTTACTTACGGATGAGAAAATTAAAATAGCTTTAATTAAATAACAGTAATAAAATAGAATATAGACAAATAGATACAAATCTGTTATTGAACCAAACTCCCTCCTGATGGCAGTTTCATCACTGTCACCATTGATGCTGTTGAGCAATCACTGGGGAAGCCCCAGACTGGACTCAGTGGGAGATGGGAACAGGATTCAGGAGCTGGATTCTGGAACTGAATTCAGGGACACATGGACTGGGATTAAAGGCAGAATGGACAGAGTCCTCCTCAGACACCAGCCATTGAAGATGAGAACTTGAACCTTGTGACCCCTCAGCTTTATACTGAATATGACATACATGGGATGGAAAATTTCATTGGTCCGTTTAGTCACCTGCCCTGTCTGCTCCTCCCTGCAGGTGCAGCCTTTTACTTACTGCACCCGCTCTGTGGTACACAGGATTTAGCAGTGACCTTGTTCTGCACACCAGCTCCTGGTGGTAACTCTAAACATGGAACATTATCACTGCTAGAAGCAGACACGGTCTGCAAAAATAACTTCAGAAAGTGCAGTTAGTTAGAAGAGACTGAGCTGAAAAGTAAAATCACTGAACAGAATTAGTTCTTTTCTAACCCCAACCAGTACAAAAGGAAAGCAGTTTGTTGGTTTGTTTGTTTGTTTGTTTGATTTAATATCATATTAATTTTGAAAAATCAAAAATAAATTTCCATAATTTGGAGATTTAAAAATTATTTCCAGTGACAACTGTTCACATCTGTTAGTTTAAGCCTCAACTTTTCACAGTTCAAAATGTGACACAAATTATTTGGAAAAAAAAAACATGATTCAGTTTTTTCCTCCTACTAACCCTCTGACCACATGGAGTAAGTTAATCTTATGCACTAAATGCATCTAATCTCATTGATAGCAAAAATTTAGTCAGATATATTAATTATGAAATTGTATTTTACAGTTTTTCTTCATATGTACTCTAAGACTCATTGATAACACTATTTCTTAGAATAAGATAGTTATAAGTGGTAATATCAAAACCAAATATTCCCACCAAATATAAACATTAAAATCTGATATTGACTTTTTTCTCTCAAGGTTCAGGAAAGTCTTCATTCCTGTAAACCTGCCATGTATTTGTCCTGTAATATTCTGTACAATTCTTTTTTATTCTTCTGGGAATTCAAACTCCTGGTTATTTTATGGAATCTTGCTAGTTTTGTAGGAGTGAGACCCAGTAAAGAGAGAACAAAGCCAATGTCACGCACTGTTTCAAATCAGTCACAACTAAAGTGCAATCCTGATTTTTTAATCTAGCTTTATAGCTGCTTAGTCATATAAACCCAAAGTCTTAAAAATAAAAATCCCATAAAAATTCCAATAAATTTGAGGGATTTGGATGTTCCTGAAAAATATGACTCAACTATGGATGTTACTTAAGCAGAAAAAGAATCTGCATTTGTAAAGTGCACAGCATGTTTCACTCTAACAAGTAGCAGCTAACACTGGAATGAAATCACAGAATTAGATAACACTTGCAGCTTTAAAAAGAGTTATCTCTGGGTTTGTATTTAAAAGATTGTCCTCATTTCTGATTTTATCATCATAGATATTTTTCCTCTGTTTAATTTCATCTGGCTATTAGGAGACTGCTAAAATCATGATGTGATTTCAGAATGAGCTCTTGTGACAACCTTATCTCTCTGTGTGGTTTAATGTTCTGTGGGGTGAAATTTAAATATTAGCTTTCATTTTACACAAACACAAATATTTCACCAAACAGATTATCATTGTCTTCACATCTCTGTTTTTCAAAGTTGCCACCAGCTCCCCTTGGAAAATTATCATTTCACAAGCACAAAAAAAAAAAAAAAAGAGAAAAAATCCCATGTCTTTATGGTCTAGTGCATTTTCAGTGCCTTCCATCTTGGTATGCTGTTAATAAACCAAATACCACCAGCAGCTACTAAACAAACTACTGACATTTAGAATATAAACTCAAGGCAAATATACTACCAGTTTGGTTCATCACTCATAAATCATAATCTCTCACATTATCATCCTGCAAAGATTAAAGAATAAATACAGACACAGCATTTTACATAAATCTTCTAGGAAAATGCAAAAACATGATACATCAAGTACCTGGCACTAAGACCAATTTAATGTCTGAAAATCTATAACTCAGTCTCCTGTGAGATAAGGTGGAATGTCAGCATTAAACTTTTTTACGTGTCTACCTAAAGATTTAACAGCTCAACCTTATCATCCTAACTGGGAAATTCTGGCCATTTTAATTTCTCAGTCAACATCAAGTCATAGCTGGTAGAGTTCTTGACAACATTTTAATTTTCATCCTGTGAAAGCTAAGACTATTCTTCAAATCCCCAGTATGGTTCTTCCTCACTTGTACTCTTCTATTGATATACAGTTGGAGAACAGCCCGTAAGTAATATGCTATGCATAGATTTATAGCATGGAAGTATTTACAGCTCCGAGTGGCTCCCATCTGTACGTAGTAGTGGGAGCACAAATGTTTTTTTGCTGGCTCATTCTTTTCCCATTTGTTATAGTTTTACAAAGCAATTGTCTTTCATTTCCTGTTCGAACACGAATAAAAAGGTTACGAATTCCTCTTCTCATATTCAGAAATTCAAGTTCACAATTAAGCACATCTACATTTTAAAGCAGATCATAAAGAAAACCAGGGTTACATATGATGCTGTATTTTAATTGCATTTAAGTGGCATATATCTTCCCAAAGGATTCCAAACTGATTTACAAACCTACCCTAACATAGACGCATTCTCCTGCTCAGCATGAAAAACTTTGTCTCTGCTGAGCAACAGGAAGAATGTGACGATGTGCTTCAGTGGTGGGGCCACACTTCATGCAGTGGGAGTCCCAGGACAGCAGTGATCTGCCCAGGACTTTCCTTTGTACTCCATCCCTGGTTGCCTCACATTCAAGAAAACTACTGATTTCCTAAGTGACCAGTGCCATTTCCCACTAGGCAAATCAAAATCATCTGACTTTGCTATCCTATTGAGCAGCTAAGTCAAACATATCATACCAACACAGAACATATATCCCACTGCCTGTTTTTTTTTCCTGAAGACTCAGCAGAACTGCTTTAAAAGCAATTATGCTGCCTCCAGAAGCTTCCTTTCACATCTACTTGAATTTATCAAGCTTGTTTCATTTGTGATCTTTCTGGGCTGTGACTATTGCAGCAATGTTTTAGGTTTTACAGCCAGCTGTGCTGATTTTTTTAACTAGACTTGTCATTTTTATTCTAGCAACCATTTTTATAAGAAGGCATCAGCAAGACTCACCTTGACCTTGCTTTATTGAAAAGGTCTGCATGGTTCTGCAGTCTGATAAGCAAACCACTGCCACTCATTCATTAAGCATTGCTATAAATCAAAGAGGTAAAATATTTCTAGCAGCTGCAAAAATGTAATGTATGTTCTTCCTGGAGCCAAGGAAAAGGTGTGAAAAAGAGGAATTTTCAGTCCATATTCTGGGTCTGGCATCAATGATTCAGAGGTTTCTTTTTGCTAAAAAACATCTTCTAAAAAGAAGCTAAAATTCTCTGAAGAGCAGAAGAAGGAAGATTTTGAAGGACCCATTTCAGCCAATCTCAAATTTACATGCTGAATCAACCGAGTCTCTTTGTATGCTTTCCCTTTCCTAGACTACCTGTTGTTTACACCATTAAAGCAGAGATTAGGCTCTGGGACCTGGCAACCTGAAATACTACACAGGCACTATCTTTCTTTCTGCACTTCATTTATCATGAAAAAGTTTCATTTGGCTCAAGTGGTCAAAACTGGAAAAAAAAATCTTCAATATAATACTATTTATTATTAATAGACTTTCACACTCATGCAGACAAATGGATAAAAGAGATAAATTCTTTAGAAGACAAATTCATGAAATTTCGATTATAATGTAGTTTGCCTAGGACATAAATCTGATGCCCATTAAAATCACAGAAACATTTTCAGCCCTATCATCTCTGTCTCATTTAAGCACTCAGGCTCATTTATGGCTACTTTTTCTCTAACTCAAAACAAGTCTGATGGCCTAACTTAAAATTACACTTGGGTAGATTCAGAAAATGTTAAGATTTTGAAGCGTGACATCCATTAAGATTTGTAATAGAACCCACCTTAGCTTTCACCAGAGAAGCCTTATAATCAAACCTTCTAACTTTTTTTTTGGCCATCCCAAATCTAATCAAAACATGATGGAATTATTTACAAGTTTTCCAGGAATCTGTCTTTCCTGTACAACATAATAAGGACTTCTATTGCAAGTGCTGGAATTGAAATTAATAAACTATTTAAAAATTGAAGGGACTAAGATGTTTCCAAGATACTCAAAAGTGTATGCAGAGTCTTCAAACAGCTGATTATCTTGTCTCTTTTGACTGAAAGCTCTTTCTTCCTCACACTAATTAAGCAACATTGATTTAAATTTTCACACTTACACCACAGTAATACAATACAGTTTATATTAACTGGTACTTTTGTTTCGTGATTGCAAATAAGTTATGGGAAAGCAAAGCCATAAATGAATAGGCTACCTTGGCTATGGCATTGCCTAAATCCTATTTGTTTGGTATGGTAGTCTTAATGATGAGCTTCCAGTGCAGCAGGTTTTGTGGAGCAATCTAGATTTAATAAAAGCAGATGATGAACCTGGAAATGGAAACTTCATCCTATGAACTATTATGGGAACTGTCATGGTTTCAATCCTGTAAACAAAACTCCCTCACCATTGGCACTAGCAGGGTAGCCAGCCACAGGAGCAGTTTAACTGTTTCGTGGAAGAGCACACAGCGTGGAAACTTGGCAGTCTCAGGCTCCTTGGCTCTGACATGAAAAGCCTCTAGGGAGAACAGATTTTTTTCCCCATGTGTCCATAGCTTGTTCTTTTCTGCATTTCAGATTCCAGTGTGCACCTGCCCTGGTATTGTCCCTTCCCTGTCCTTCACTACCTTTTTCAACCCCAGCTCTACTCCACAGGTTTGCAGTTGGTTCCCAGACTTTCAGAAGAGAGGACTCTTCTTCTGAGCAACTTGTTCTTATTTTTATATCCTGCATCTCCCATCACTCCTTATTTTCATACACAGCTCTCTCTCCAGAGCTGATGTGCCTCCCACCTTCCAAAGACCTCCTCCAGTCTCAGCCTTCACTTCACATGCTACCCCGGCTCTTCGTCCCAGACTGCTTGCTCAGACAACTGTTTTCCTCCTAGTCCCAATCTTTTTATCTTTCTACCTCCCTTCATATTTCTTGAGGATTTTCAAGCCCTTCTTCTCTGACATAAATCACAAGCACCTTCCTGATCCAAAAGCAACTTCATCTTCCTTCTGCTCCAGCACTGATAGCACCCCATGGTCTCATTGTCCAGTCACTCTCAGGTATCTTTTCTGCTTCCATTCACACACTCGTCACGATCTTTATTCTAGTATATTCTCTACAATGCGGTTTCTTTGACTTTTATATTAGCATCTGAAAGGCAAACGTGCCTGCAAACTTATCTGCTTCTCCAAACAAATTACTGGCCTAATAAAAGATATTAATTTCCCCTGCAAACCTGGCCTCAGTTTGAGGATGAAGGCTTCCTCCCCTGCATCATCTAGATCCCAGGAAAGTGGAAGGCAGCATAAGATAAATGCTGACCTTAATTAAATAAATATACTATCTAATAAGATTGAAACAGATCCTCTTCAGTGGAAGACTTATGCCTTTCTACAGTCAAATCACTGAATAGTCTATAAAATAAAAGTATCTCAGCTTTAACCTTCTCCTAGGCCAGACAAGACATTTTCCTTGGAATTCCTCTGTGATCTCACAGGAGCCTCTGAAAACCCTTTTAAGATTTAAAAAAAAAAAAAAATAAATTGATATACCTAAAATGTTGAACTGTGCACCCTAACACACTGTTACAACTGAAAAAGGGATCACTTGGAGAAGAGTTTGAGGTCAGAAAGGCATTTTTATGAGAGGGGGAAGGGTAAGGCTGTTAAAGCTCCTGTGCATGATATATGTGAGTACATTTCAAGCTCACAACACAATCACATAGATCAAAGCTAAATTTAGAGACAGTGAATTATTCATTGCAACAGTAGTCAGCTAGGCTTACCCAGACTCTCAGGAACTGAGCACATCACCCCAGACAACGCTAGTTCATACATACACATTGTTTTTTCCGATCTATCTTTTGGCTCCACAGTGCAAATTAATTGCATTGGTCAACCAGCTGCCCAGAATCTTGTCGAAGGCTTTCCTAGAGAAAGGTAAAAAACTATATGGAGCTTACTTGCAGCTTTTAATACACTAAAATTCCATTTACGTCTGTCTCTAGGGTTGCAGAAGTGACAGTTCAATTGAACTGAGAAAAGGAACGTACAAAAGAGAAAAGACACCACAAGTACAAAAGTTATTAGGATGCTCAGACAACTGTGACATTCAGATTTCATTCCTGCCCTGTTCAAAGCAGACACTTGAACTGAGATGAAAGATAGTTCAAGTCCCTCCTCTAGATCCTGGGAGAAGCATGTTTAAGCATATGAAAAAGATTACACAAGTTTATGAGAAGGATTATATGACACTGGGCCTGTGATAACAGAGAATTGGACTCAAAGACCCAAGAGGCTCCTCCAGCCCTCTGTCTCCATGAATATTTCCAAATCCAATTTACACATTTATTTAATACATAGATTATGTTCTAAGCTATTACCATTGCAAGCATTAGCATTGAAGCTGCATACAGTATCATTTCAAATGCAACCCTATTATTTAATAGCATCCACATTGCCAATATTATTTAGTTTAAACATTCTCTTAGAGCTTTATCACTAATTTGCCTTAGGGACCGACACTAATCCTTATACTCAGGACTGGACTAATTAGCACAATGACAAATACCAGCAATGTTGTGCACAGACCATCATCTTGCAAAATAAATCTTTATGCAAGAGCTTGTTATTGATGAGAGGGAGATTGCCAGCAGCAGGGGGGAACCATACCATCAGAAGTAGCTTTCTGACCTCAGGAAAACCAAGGAATTAATTCCTGTGTCAAACCCGTCAACCCACCACAGCATACATTCCATCAGAAGCAGGTGCTGAGATGGAAAGAGCATTCATCCCAATCTGGCAGGCTTCAGAAGCAGCTTTCCCAGCTTGCTGGGGAAACTTAGTGTCCCTGCTGCACTTCTGCTTTTCATGACAACTCCTCCCTGTTTCAGAGGTGTAACAGTTATTGAGAAAAGAAATATCTTCATCCTTCTCCTTGTTATTCTAAACATCATTAATTTATTTTTTAGCTTATGTTAATAGCTGTGTGGGAAGAAATATAAACATTTGGGCATCCTGGGTGACAATAAAGTAATATCAATACTTATCATTTATGCATCAGAGTCAATATGCCACTGAGTTGGCTAGTGCAGTTCTTTCTCCATGCAGCTAGGATTTTGGGTGATCTGAAGGAAAACAACTCTGCACTGGTTATAGTTTGTGCCGGTATCCTTAAAATGATCCTCACAGCAATGAAAGGCAATGTTTGTAAGATGCAGGCAGAAAATTCGCATTAAGGAACGCAGTTCTCTAGAGAGAATTTCTGTGGTGAAAACCAGAGCCAGGAAATCACGTAGTAAAGGGGTTTTTTTGACATGACTTGAAATCATGCTGCTGATTACACACAGAGTGGGAACTCAGGGAGAACAAATTGCCTCCTCTGCCAGTACCAGGCAGACTACACTTGCTAGAGACTGTGAATCTACCCTGCAAAAGAAGCAGCACACAGTACTGCACAGAGGCATATTTCACAGTTTCCTTCTCCAGTTTCAGGTCTACATGGGATATTTACTGCTGGCACATTCCTTTCAAGACTGGTTATGTCAATCTGCCTACTTCTTTTAAATGAGGAGCAGATTACTTGTACATGGAACACCAAGAGGTGTCGCTGGTGAAATATGCATGTGACATAGCAGCAGAGGTTGGTCACTGGTGGTGGAAACTGGGCTCTGGAGAACTCTTTGTGTTTTTTAATTAGGGCTTTGCAGTCTTGATTTGCAGGGTTATAAATTCTTTTTGTTTACGTATCAGTGGCAGTCACACAACATCTTGACAAAATGATACATTCCAGGAAAACCAACTTTATTTAACAGCATACAAGCAGAGGAATCTAGTGGCAGTCTCAGCCTTCATTTTCACCTTGTTTCTTCAGCTCTTTTTCATCAGTTCACCTACTCACTCTTCTCTTACCATTCTTCAGTTTGAAGTGTAGAATGTGATTAGCCATTTTAGAACAAATTTTCCAGATAGTTTGCTTCTTCAAGATTTGAATGAAAAACCCTTTCCCTGGTGTCTAATAATATTTGCCCTAGTAACTCTTGGAAAAACTGAAAACAAACCCAAAAAATTAGCAGGATGCTAGTGGCAATTATGTTCTTTACAGACTCCTAATTCCTAACAAAGGAACTTAGTCATAAACAATTATTACCTGAGTATTAACTGTTAAGACTGTCCCTTAAGTTATTCAGAATTATGATACAATTATGCATGAAAACATCAGCTTTTATTCAAAAAAGTGTGGTCTTTTTTTTCATGGGAGGGGGGTTAGACTCAAGCTACTAGGAGAGATGATGCTTACTAAAATAGTAAAATATAAAGTTATCACTTGTGGTGTGCAGGATTACTGTGCCAAGCAAAAGCAAAGACACACCAAGAGACAGCAAGCAACAAACTTGGAACACTGGGGGAAAAGCACCAGTGGGTTTTTTTTGGTTTGGAGCACATGGCAGAAAGCCCTCTTTCTGCTTCATTTTAGGAATAAAAAGCTGCTTCTTCCTTTAATAAAGGATACGGAATAATGTAAATGTTGTCTCAGCCAGTCAGGTATTTCCCCTGCCCTCAATAGACAAACAGCTCAAAAACATCATTCATGAGCAGGGTTTACCATGTATGCTATGCTTATAGATACGTTTGTAATGTATGATATTTCCAGTTCAAATAAATATTGCTTATATGTTGTTGTATTTGACCTGCAGTTTGACCTGGGCCCATGGTTCTCAGTGCAGTTATGAGTTTTGGAGAGACAAGGAGTGACTCATGTCAGATGAGCACGATGCAGGACTCACCAAGGTTGAGAGCAGCACTTCCACTCAACAAATAGAAGAATGTTGCTACAAAGAGGATTTTGAGCAGTGAAAGAAACTATAGTCATCTTATTTCACAATAGCAGTAGTTACTATGTCTGCAAACCCAGTCCCTCTCTTCTTTAAAGGAAAAACAATGAAAAGAGTTTTTACTTGCTAAATTAAAATCAATAATCTCAATCAATAAATCAAAGAATCTCACCCGTACAGAATATTTTTCATCCACCCAGCTCAAGTTTTCCAGAATGACCTGACACCATCTCTACTGGGTGCATGGTGATTTTGAATCCTAGGCGCCTCAAATGTTTTCTGGTCCTGAGCTCAATTCCATCTCACCATGGCAAGGGCATGCAGCACACAGGCCACAACATTGCTCCAGACATACCAGTGCCAAAAAAAAAAGGACTATTTCTATCTTCTTTGTATACAACAGAGCTGAAAATCATTGAAGTTCAGATAGAAATAACTTATCTCCCATACGTCACAGGGAGTCTGGGTTGCTTCTCAGACATTCAGACCTCTTCTTTCTCTGTGATTGCTAGATGAAAGACATTCAGTTATAAGTGAATGACATTCAGTTATAAGTTAGCATGTTTGGCTAAGTCTGCTGTGCTTTGGTTGGGTTTGTTGGTTTGGTTTTTTTTTTCCTCTCCCTTGGTCCAAATGTGTCCACTTGCACCTGCTTCATTCATGTGAAGCTGAGCCCTTAGTGCCAGGGCACACTTTCTGCACTGGCACCACGTACAGTGGGACACAAAAGCAGTGCCCAGGAAGAGCCATTAGCAACTCCAGCACATCTGCTCATTACTGAGAGCATTTGGCAGGATAGCACAGGGCATGGCATGCAGCGTCTTTCACTGACAAGTTCTTGTGCAGAGAAAAAGCTCCTGTCTCAAGCCATATGACAGATGGCCTCCAAACCTACACATTTGCACAAGAATAACACATTTCTAACATTATCTTCCTTTATGCTGAATGTAGACATTGATACCTTACTCTGTTTATCCAAGACAGTCTTAATACATGAATATGGCACTTGTGTCTTTTAAAACTTTCTGTGGCAGTGGATCTTCCAAGAACACTGAAAACTGTCAAACTTCTCCCTCCCCTAAGTCTCAATATATTTTTGGGTGGGAGGACATAAGAACTGTTATACAACCTCTCGAAATGTTCCAATTTGAAAAATTATAATGTCTGGTCAAGTCTCTTAGTTCTAGTACATCATTTGCATACTGCTACTTTAATTTCTAAAATAATGCAGTCCAAGAGATGAAAAGCTGCAGTTATTCACAGAAAAAGTATTTCTGAAATTTTCATTGGGAATTCCAGTCCCTCCAGGAGAGAATTTAATTTCTGCTCTCCCCTGCCTCCCTCCCACGAAAGAGGTTTCCCACCAAACCAGCCAGTAGCTGGGGGTTAGGATGCTCACAGGGGAAGTGAAAGACCATGTTAAAGCCTCTAAGGAGTCAATGCACACCCCAGACTAAAGCCTTGGACCGATGTGGGGTCAACCTTGCTTTGCTTTCTGAAAGGCTATGCAACAGACTTCAAGCCCCCAAAACTTCATTAATTTATTTTTTTTTTCTAGTCAGCCATAACCCATGATTTTATCTCAGTTCCTAGTCGATAAGATTTTCTAGCTATAAAGCTCCAACGTACTCTGTCTCTCCCTCTTTTCCTCAGCATCTCTTCTTTTTGCATCAAGTACGACCTGAAGTGACAGACACGCAGACAATGCACCAACCTTTTCAAAACCTGCTGGGAAACGCACTTGAAAGAAAAGTATCAAAACCACCCAAAACCTCACACACAATATAATGGCATGCAATTAATTAACCTGTCAAGAGAGAAGCAGACATTATTGTTCTGATGATCTTTTTAGATTGTGGTTTGCTTCCTCTTGCCAGGTGCA
>NW_008621073.1:0-16449 GCF_000691845.1 Merops nubicus | reverse complement strand
GCTGCCGCGGGCGCGGCGGGGGGTAGGGGGGGGGGGGGGGGGCAGCTCACAAAAATAACATACTGCCAACCCAGAACAAAAACTGGCCTTCAGACAAACAGCTTGGCTACACATTCACCGAATACAAGAGCTTCTCTCTAGAAGAAATCAGACACAGCATGAAACAAAGCAAGAGTTTGGGAGTTTGTTTTTTTAACATTTTACACAGCTGGCACAAATACTATTTCTATAAAATAATATTTAAAATAATAAAAATAAATAAGAAAGGAAAAGGGGGTGGAGCTTAACCAGAACCAAATATATGGAGCTCTTCAGGTTCAACCCTGTGAAACCCTAAGTACCTCCTGCAGTGGGAACTGAGGATACTTGATAGAGGAACACATAAGCAGAACACAGGACTGGTTCAGTGAAGGCTGTTTGCCCAAGCTCCCTGGAGGAAACACAAATGTGGGAATCTGACAAAGCTCTTTAGCTTTATGGGAAATAAAAACAGTAGAAGTCTCAGTTTGTACACACTGTTTCATCTGACAGTCATGGGCTTTTATCTCCATTTCTGTGTGGCATTTAGAGCAAACTTTATGTTAGTGTCTCCAGAGCTGTCACAACTTTCTGGAAATTTTTCACTTGATTAATGTTTCCTCTACGGTTTCTTTATTATATAATGTCCCAGTGCAGCTCTTCCAGTTACTCACACTGCCAGTCACAGCTGCCATTACACACGTCTCCTTATTCAGGGGCTTTTTTTTGCTTATATGTCCATTCTAGTTTATTCCTAAAGTTAATGAGTTGAAATAGATAATCTTTCAGATACAGGTAATCCTTCAGATACAGCGCCATGGTCTCTGAAATAAAAAAATAGCTATTTATGTATTATTTACTTTTTTTTTTTTCATATTTCAGCCATGAAATTTCAGCTAAATCTTAACAGGTATCCTGAGATACAGATACACATTACAGCCTAGGAATATATTCTAAAAGCTAGGTTCTGAAATTATGGATAGCAAGAAGCTAGGAAGCAAGAAATACTGATTCTCTTAGAAGACTACCAATAAGGAACAAGTTTTGAGAGTACTTTTGTAAAAGACGTAATTATGGACAATTATGTCTCCAACTGAATTACAGATCAGGCCAGCTGAGGTGGAGTTTTGCTCACTTAGCATAGGTCTATGTTTAAAAGCTAAAGAAAGTTTTATCCTCCATGTCGCTTGTAGGGATGTCACTGAACATTTCAAGCACTAGCACACTATAAAGTGATATAATGCTTTGGATATGAAATCATAAGCAACAGTGTGAAAATCTAAGTTTCACAGCTTCATCTTCCTTAACAGTTTATTTCCAATGTATGAAAAATAATGCTGGATGCAGCCATAAAAAGTACTCAAATGTCTACTATTAAATCCCTTTTTATCTACTACTGGCTAATGATCTAAATACTCAGATATTAGAAACAGAGGGTGAAGAAAGCTGGGAAGGTTTTGGGACATTTGTAGGTAGCCTGCACCCCTCCTAGAAGGACTGACTTCTAGTATTTTACATTACTTCTTGTCACAACCCCCAGACCACATCGGACAACCAGCACAGGAAAACAGGAAGTCACTACTTGTATGGGTTGTTTTAAAGTGTTCTTCCATATTATTCTTATTTGATAACAGTACTGTGTGAAAACAGGACTATATTTGTTTTCTGCACTTGTGTTACTGAAATCTGCACATTGCATGAGGCTAAAAAGGCCATAATGTGATATTGCCATAACTTGTTTGGCACACGAGGTTCTTGCACTTTCCAAGGAAAGGATACAGGATAGAGGGAAAACTTCCCTTACAAAAGCAGAAAGAGCTAAAATCATATGTAAATAGAGCCAGATATTAAAATATCTGGGGCCTATGGCTGCAGAAATAATAACACATAAAACCAAGTCAAGGTCATGTAAGATATAAGATTGATCATGAGATGGTCATATAAGATCTACATATATCAGCGGGAACACGTGGAGATCAGATGCAGCTCATTAGAAAATTTAGGCCCATAGAAGATAGTCGAAGGCAACAAGGCAAGCCACATGCAAGAGCAAAAGAAGAACATTTAGCAGTTGAATGGGCATTTACAAAGCACACCAGGGAGGCAGCTGGCCAGTTACATAAAACTTTCTGTGGCACACATGCACTCATCTGTGTGAGAGAGCAGGTACTGCCTGCACAGGCAAAGACATCTTTTCCTCATTTCATTCAGATCCAGACTGCCTGAAATGCAAGTTAGTATCGATGACACTCTTCCAAAAAAAAAAATAAGCTGATTCATGGTTGCACTCCTTCAGTGGCTGATCATCACCATACAAGACCTGATTATGAAGATAGCTGCACTGGTGTAATAACAGAATAATAGCATGACACAACGGAGTTTCATGCTGTTAGAATTGAGACCAGAAACAAACCCAAAGTCATAGAACTAGGGAAATGAGAAAGTAAGCCAAACAAAAAGTAACCTAACCTGGCAATGTCAGACCACCTGAGATGGTGACTGTGCAATTCTTTTGAAGACAATGTGACGGCACAGAGGTTTCAGTGGGGCACATGCTTAAGAATCTTGCTGACCCAGGAACAGACACATTGATTCTCGTAATGTGATGCTGACTCTGTGTCCCCTGCATGCGTGTAAGCTCACTCAACGTGCACAGACTGCTTCTGTAGTGTTCTGCAGCTAGGTGTAGCTGCATTCAAAATGGTGAACCGGGTATATGAGAAAGTTCCATTTCTCCCAGATCCCTGCTAAATTTCTCCACAAAGCTATTGGCACGATAAAAGTGTTTATTAAGCCAAACCTGGTTGATATGAGTCATTGGAAACTCTTCATATACCAAATCGGTCAAATCAAAAGCACTCAGTTGTCACTATAAACCAGGCATATGTGGACAGGTTGGTGTAATAGAGAAGGCTGATAAAAACTTACCCAGCTCTCCATAAGGCACCTCTAAGACCATGACACTGTCTTTTTAAAGTATACTAGCTGGAAGGACTTACAGGAGACTACAAACTGTTGTTGCCATTTCCAAACTCTAGTTTCTTAAAGGGATTTCTAATTTCTAAGAATAGTACCAATAATTACACCAAATAATGTAGCTGGATACAAAACAAAAAGTAAACACGGCCTTATTCAACCTCAGATAATATTCTTATCTTAGATGCAACCCAAGTCAGTGAAATGCCAACAGAAATGTTTTGCATTAATGGCATTCATCTGATTACAAGCTTTATTTTGATCTTCAGCATGAATTTAGTCTAAACCTCAGGCTAGATTTGATAGCTGCTTATCATGTGTGTGCTAACTAGCTCACTGAGAAGACAGAAGGAATTCCCAGGTTAGGAAGGAAAGGAAGGCTCACATACTTGATACAGAAAAATAAAACATTTTTTTCAATTCAGTGTCCTATTAATTATTTTTTAAAGAAATTACCTATAACTAGTGTAGTTTCATTTAGTTCAGAAGCTTGCTGCCACCATGTAGCACTAAAAGGCATGTAAAAGACAACATGTCCTACTAACAGTACACTTCTTCCAAATGTCCTGTTTCTCTGATATGTATAATTTGGACAGTTGGTCTAAGTCATGGATAAAACACTATAAGGAACAGGTTTAAACTTTTAAAGCTCTTCTTGTCCTGGGTCTTTAAGTGTTCTGTGTATTTGTTATTCTGTGCAGGTCTTACATTTTGTTACATTTTCAGCTCACATTGTTAATAACAAGAAGAAATAATAACCCATTCCATGTTTTGACTACTGTAACAGAGATTTACCCGCAACCACTGAAAGAGAAAATACATTCTAAGCTTCAAAAGTTCATTTATTTTCTCAACTTGATAGACTGTGAAAGAAGTAGAGAAGAATGGAGAATCCATCAGGACCTTCGAAAGCAGTGCTAGATATTGGAATGAAACAGAAAAATAGGATTCAGTCCTATCTGAGGGAACATGTCTACAAGTGGGAGCTGCAATACACTTTCAATGAGCTGTTCTTCTCAGCACAGCAGTGAAAAAGCACACCAAAAAAAAAAAAAAAAAAGCTTGTCATTAATTTTCTTCGAGCTCACCTTCAGTCAGATGGTTATTTATGGTGTCTCTACTGTGAGGGGTATCCTAATTCTTCAGGTAGACACCCTAGTTGGAGAAAAACGGAGGAGTATGGGCAGAACATTTGCTCTGCTCATCAGTACATGTTTAATATAACAGCTATTCACACATTTTGGGGGTCACTCATGCCACAGTTAAAAACAAGTTTTTCATAAATATCTACCATCTCCCACAGAAAGACTAGGACAGGATATGTAGTTTAGGCTCAGACCATTAACCATATATACATCGGATCAGAAGCTTCTATCATTGCACAGGCATGTCCACAGGTGGTGAATTAATACTGAAAATTTGTGAGAAAAGAGCTTATCACAATTGCTATAACTAGAAAGCAAGAAATGAAACAAGTGTTTTCTTCTGCCAGTGCAACAGCTCTGGGAATTTCTCTTGTACACTCAGCAACAAAGGACAGAGAGAAAGAGCTGCTGTTTAGAAGATAGGATCTATCCCTGGCAAATATACATAGCTGAAAATATGCCATTGTTACTGGCTGGCTGCTCTGCAATTTCCACAGCATGCTAATTTCTTCTATTTAGCACGCTTTAAGAGTACATCTAAAGAGAGACCATATTTCCACTAGGAACAATAAAAAATATATCATCTTACCTTTAACTTGACAATGCCATAGTCAATTAATTTGTTTGCTTTCCTAATGAAAAGGTAAATAAACATGACATAAATATTTAATCTGCAATCTTTCCCTCTTGCCAATATGTTGTTGGTTTCTGATAGCAACAACAGCCATGCCATTGTCAACACCAGGCCACTTGAGTTACTGCAAGGCTGGACTAGTTCCACTGAATGCAAGAGTCCTACATCTGTCCTTCACCATAGCTGTTCCCTTGGTGCCAGCTGGAAAGGCTTGCCCATGGTGGTTCTGCGAGCCAAAGGTCAGCAAACAGCTCTGACACAACCCCTCTCACCTCCCCCACTCATCCCCCTTGGAAGCCTCTTCTATAGGGATGGAGGAACAGGTGGTGATAAACAGAGGGCTATGTGCCCTCCAGAAAGCACTGGGCAGAAATTGCTCTGTGACAGTGAAAATCAGGAGGAACAGAAACCCAGGATGGTTTAGCAATTTCAGAAGTTAGTTCAGTTCAAGGTGGTGTGTCAGGGGCAGCATCTGACCCAACCATCATCTCACTGTGACAATATTAAATCTTTTATCTTGCAGCCCCTACTGCATTCTCCATTTTGGTAATCAGTCATGCAAAGGCTCTGATTTCATTCAGCAAATGATCATGCCATTTATCAGTGAACTAATTTTCTGCATGTGACCTTCTCCTTAATACCTAGTTGGTCTTGGTCAAACTGCCAATTAAAGATTCTTCTTCCATCAGTAAACTGTTTATATACCACTTTTTTAGCATAATTGCACATAAGTCAAGATGCCAGCAGTCACTAAAAGCAAGGTTCATGCTTCATACTAGGTAGCTGTTTGTTTCTCAAGCTACCTATAAATTTCACAGTTCAACTAATAATATATGAAAGCAGCTAAATGTGAGGAAAATCCTAACAAACTGAACTATAATAGCTTTTTATTTCAGTTTATGGTTTAAGTGCCTGGAATCCTGGAAATATTAGTGATGAAATCACTATTATTGTGAATAATTGCATGTAACAGTGAATTATTCCCTCTTAATATTTGACTGCACAAGAAACTGTCTAGATAGATTATCTGGAGCATTCCACAAGACAAGGATTTAATCATAAATCAATCGGCATATACACACTATGAATTTAATAATAAGAAGCTGTCAATGCAGGTGGAAAATTTCCCAAGTTAGATTTCTAGTTAGCAGCTTGTTAGAAGAATATGGAATATGATCTTAAAAATCCCTGTAACCAATTGACTACATGTGTCAATGTGCCTTGAAAGATTAACTTAATAATGTAGAAAGGGGGAAGCAGAGCTGGTAGGATTGGCAGGATTTAAAACTCTTTGATGTATGTTTCTTAAGTGCTGAGATAGGGCAGTTGAAACTACATATAATACTGTGAAAACGTGCTTTGAAATGCTTTGAAAATACACAGTGCCACAAAGCTGCTATTACAATTACTGTATTTAAACTGTGCATGCACACACCATCTTTGAATGGGAAGTTCTGAAATCCTTGAACAGGCTGGAAGTTATCTCAAAGAGGTCTTATTAAAGGATGTTTTCTTACATCTTCTAAGTTCTTGTTATTGTAGGACTAATAAATCTCAAAGTTAGTGGGAAATAAGCTTGTGTTGAAAAACTAGTGCTTGCTCATTTTTCTGATTATTACCTATGTATTTTCTACTTCTTCTTAGCTAATAAATTCTACTTTTTGGGGTTCCAAGATTCATGAGGATAAATTCAGAGGTCTTAGAGACCATGCAGACTTACAGTTCCCAAACCTACCTAAACTATGATCTAAAAGAGATTCCTTATGTGTCACCAGAGGTTGGAGGTGTCCAAAATTACCAGATGACTCCTTACTATATCTTTATAGATTTCTGGGCATCAGGAGATATGCATATCCTCCTTACTCAGAATATTCCCATTTGGGGAAATTTTAAGTGCTCTGTTGTGTTTAAGCTGACTGGGGGTCCAGCAAATAGACATTACCTCATATATATATATATAGCACGTCCTCATAGAATTATACCTTCTAGCCTTTTTTTTTTTTTTTTTACAGTCAACAGAGAGAGTCAGGCAATTTAAAGCTACCACTCATTAATCTGACCCACAAAGATAGCTCCTTTAGAACTGAACCACAGGACATGAAATTGGGCATTTGCCTCCACCAACTATGAAAGACCAGTGTGACTGAACTTCCGTGTGGACACCATCATTTGAGCAGATGCCTCCCATCTTCATATCTAATGCACTCAGGATACTAATAACACTGAAAAAAACCTTGTATATCATACACAGAGAGTAGATATCTTAAAATTTGGTAGTTGCAGCAATTCCAGCTAGATCTGGAATCCATTTCAGCTTCAGCTACCGTAATTTTGAGGAGACAGAGATAGGAAGGACATACGTAAAATCCACATCACATGAGGAAAGTCTGAATGTTGAATATATTTTACACTACGAAGAAAATTTGAAATTTTTGAATGTTTATGGAACACTAAAAATTCATTAAAGAAAAAAAAAAGAAAATCAAAGTGAGGAGATTATTTCCCTCTGAAATATTTCATTATGACTAAACTGCATCGTATTATTTAGATGTCCTTACATGTTATTAACTTTTTTATTTTCAAATCAAAATGTTTGGCTCCAACCCTGAAGCACAACAGAAAAGTTTCTCCTTGTTGCATCTCAGGCAATTTGTAGCTGTAAAATTATGTCAAAAGAGAGAATTCTGCGAAGTCAGGCATTAAAGGGAATTGCAATATAAGGACAGGTTTAAGAATACCTTTTTTTTTTTTTTTAAAATGTATTGCTAAAGCCAGATCAGAAGAAATTTTTATCAAAAGGATAAGATTGCAATTTTATCAGATCATGAAACAAATGTGCCACCTTAGTTTGACCTTCAGATACATTCTATTTGGTTGAATGACTGTCTGCTTACTCATTTCTGTTTAAAACACAGATATACAACCTGCAGGAGAAAAAAAAAAAAAAACATTTAATAGAAAACCTACAAATGAACTTCCATACTAGAATGACAAAGCACTGTAATGAATAAACCCTCTTATTTTAAATACAAACTAAGAAATACTTTGCTCTAGGGAAACGGTGAACAAAAAGTTTAAGAGAAAAAAACATCTTTGGTATTGTATGATTAAAAGAATATTTATAACTCCAGGGACCAGTGATATTTCCTGTTACACTAGCACGATTTTATTTAACAGATGCAAACCTGGATTTGCTTGTTACTGTTCAGGCTAGACATCATGATTCAGAGAACATGAGTTTTGAAGGTTTCCCCAGAGGCTCACCAAAAAGACTGGCTTTTCAAGCAATGAACCCTTCATGGGAAACTCAGAAGGTGTCTTAAAGCACACACTCATGTGTGAAGCCTTTTGGGAAACCTCAGGGCTGAGAGTGGGATCTTCAGAGGACAACACACAGCTGAGAGCAAAAGTGACTGCAACATAAAAAACTTTTCTTGGGCCACAGTGCGTTTTTTCATCACAGCAAACCTCCTCACCTTTGCGTGTTTTAAAAATTGATAATCAGAATTTGACCATAATTAGTGTGGTCAGATGAATTTTCTTATGCAGATCAGTGATATTTTCCCTCCCTTCCCACGCTGTGACTCCATAACTACGTGTAGTATCCTTACTAGTCATGTCACTTTTTGGAAGAATGTCTCTAAATTATTAATACTACCATCACATTTTCTGGTTTATTCAAACCCAGTTTAATCTGGTTATTTCCCACTTTTACTACTAACTACTGAATTACTAACAAAGCCTAACCCTCCCTTGTGTTCCCCAGGTAAAATGCCACTGAATTCAAAGATAAGAACAGGAACTATAGACCACACAATTACTTTTGTGAGGGAAGAAAAGCTAAAACCACTCACTTTTTCAAAGAGCTTCTTCATGTTTTCTCCATCATAACATTTTGAAAATACACAGTGCTACAGAGCTGCTATTACAACTACGGTATCTAAGAAAACAAGCTATTCAGGTTTTCATAGAAAAAATCATTCTGAAAAAAATAAATCTCAATACCTTAGTCATATAAAACCCACAGTCTTCAATATTTTTACGAACTGGTTTCAGCAAATACATACACATAACTGCAATACACAAAGGCAGCACATTAGTATTCCCCTTCATAATATTTGGAAATGACTCAGTAACAACATTCGCAACCAATCTCCTACTTCCTAGATATGCTAACCATTGTTACATTTTCATAAGCTAAATATATTTTACTGTGATGTATTTTGCATTTCTTGTTTCAGTTAAGCAGCATTTTATATGGACCTAACAATAAACAAAATAAAAATAAATGAATAAAGCAATAAAATAAGCAAAAAGAAACATATTCATGGAAAAGCGTCATCTTTTTAATATAACCACTATAAATGGATGATTATTGTGTTGCTTGGTGGACTTTTCCTATGGAAGAAATAGCAGACCAGTAAAAACTAACATGAGCAGATTTATAACCATTGGGTGTAGGCATTAGATAAAATATTGTCCCTTTGGAGTGAAAAATTCTTCAAATTGCTGGCCTTGAGAATTGCTAATAATTACAGCTATATATACCTCCACGTTTACATCATATGAAAGAGAACTTGCACATGCATCTTTAGACTATATTTTCTTTTTAGTTCTGGCACAAATGAAAGACAAGAATATTGCAAGTCCAAAAGAGGTAAACATTGCGTTGCAGATAGCTCTTTAAATCTTTAGCAATTAAATTATTAGCAACTAAGACTTAGAAACATCTAAAGAAGGAAATGCAAGTTAAAATCATATGTTGTTGCCAGCCTATAAAAACATTATTAACTTCATTCTCTAATATTTAAATACATTTTTCATATAATTAAAAAGGATCTGTGATACCTTTCCCTTTCGTTTTTACATCCTCAGTCTACACGTACACAGAGCACAGCTTCCTATGAAGTTAACAAGGCAAGACAAAGCAAAGCAAAGGAAAAGTACAATAAATAATTCTCACTATGAAAGAGGAAAATCAAAGTAAAATTATGTACCGGATGAACTCAAAAGTTAGAGTACACCATGGAAGAAAGCAATCTGTTTTCCCATTTAATTCAGTCAGCAAGCCTCCCAAGGGGAAAGGATGGCTGAGTTACGAATTAATGCCTTGGGAGTTCTCAGAATTCTTAGTATTTAGTTGATTTACTCTCCTTGTCCTTCATTCCTGAACATCAGGTAAAAAGGTCAAAAAACAGCCCGTGACTTGACAGGCAGGTTTACGTGTGAGTGAACTGCTATGACTTTCATTTCTTGCTTTTCACATGGCAAATGGGGATTAATTAGCTGTATCTTTAATGGTGCTAAAATGTGCTTAGAAATAACATCTGAAAAAATGAGGCAGAAAATAATAGCAAGAATGCTTCTGTTCAGTACTTTTCCTTTTGCAGTATAAAAATACTTGCTACAGAGACCAAGAAGCAACCTCATTTTGGGGGCATTTTTTTTTGTAATGTAGTAGTGTAGCACTGTTTGGTTTGACTTTCAAATTTGCTTTCAGATATTGAAGAATTCTTAAGTTCAGTGGCATTAATTTTCATTTTAACTGTAAAGTGAAATTCCCAATCATTTATCATAATTCCATGAATTTCTTTCTAGGGAGGGTTTTCTTCACCTCCCTCATATAGATTGTCTCCACCTGCTTACAAATATTTAATAGCAATCAATAGACATTAGAAGGCTCTGTGCCTTCCCTTCTGCAGGACAGAAAATACGTAAAACTCGTTCTTGCCCTTTAATAAACTATACACCAAAAAGGTTTTTTGAGCATCTAAATGAACTAAGATCAGAAATGTTCCGCTCAGATTTCCCGTGAAGAGCTACTACATCTATAACACACTTTACTACCCTAGTTAGGTCTCTTTGGTTATGTGGGGTTGAAGGTGGCACTTCTGACTGACCACCAAAACCATCACGAAGCCAATGGAAAGGAAGGAATCCATTAAACCTCTTATACACATCACATAATGCTAAAACAGCATTCCTTCCCTTGTTTCACCTGCCACCACCCAACAAGAGGGTCAAGGAGTTTCTATACTTCACTTTTCAAAGCTAAGAAGATGATCAATAGAAAGCCCTCCCTGAATCTTCTCAACCCTTTTCACATCTTCAAGTCAAAAGGGCAAAGGTATTTGTTGTAAGACAGGCTATTTCTCTTCAGCTTCAGGCACCTCCTTTTTAAAATAGGGTGGGGGTTGGTGTGAAGGGGGTGTGGAAAGAGAATAAGTAACTGTGTTTCTGATCTTCAGCAAATCCATGTTTTTCACACAGTCCTCTTCAAAACTGTTCTGCCTCTGCAGGTCTTCTCAATGAAACAGGGAAGGTTAGTAGGTTGGGGAGCTGCGAAGGTTACCAAGTCAGAGAAGCCAGGAACAATGAAAATAGTAGCAAAAGGGGCACTGTCACGGAGCAGGAGGGTCTAACTAACAGTATAAGCCATCCACGAGGAACTGTCATTTAGAAGGCTTATGTGATGAGCAGTCTGCAGGCATGGGGAGTGAAAAGCATGTCCCATGAAATAAGTACACAGGAAATGGGGCACACTTCATCCCATAAAACACCTACACAAATGCCTGTGACGTGCTAGCATCAGGCCCTCAGAGTACATTACTACAGCTGAATAAGTTAATTCAGCAGTCAGGGCTAGACTCCACAGTGGGTGCTTCACAGCACAGCCAGAATACAGGCATGATACTGTGAAACCCACCGGAATCTCTTACAGAGGTAGGGAGGTCACCATTCTGGGAAGATACACTTCAGTAAGGGGCTGCACCTGAAAATGTTAGATGGACCACGGAAATGAAAGAAAATTAAGAGAAGGCAGGGAACTGTTTCTGCCATTGACTATGAAGGTTACATACAAGACACCATTTAGATAAAGCTTCCAATGACACCAGATGGTGTTTACATTATTTCAATCCTGCTTGACTCTTTTATGGATATATCACTTATCTATTGCTCCATTTTCCATGTAAACAAAGAATAAAAGAAGAAGTTTAAATACTTGCTTTGATTGTGCATTTTCTTTTTGGTATTGAAATGGCTGCTTTTCATAATTTCATACTTCAGTTGACTCACTATGATACTCATTATGAAATAATAAAAGTATGAAATAACGAGCTATACAAAACAGATTTCTGCAATGGTCCCTTAAGATACATGCTTCGGGATAGACATAAAATAAAATCACCTTTCTGTTTAGAAGGCTCTGGCAGAATCATATTTAAACTTGAATAATTTCTTCTGAACTGTTAATGCATTAATACACAGAAAACAGTAAGGGATAAAATGGTATGACTTTCCCCTCATCTTCTCAGGAGAAAATTATGCAATATGTATTTGAAGTGACAGTATGTATGCCATTATATACTAAAAGATTTCAAATTACCATCTGTATGTAGACAAGTATACGTGCATATTTCACACTTCTGAGAAAACTTGCTATACACGTTCTGGTTTAATAGTATATGTAATCCTAAAGCAGTTTCCTTTTCTATGTGAAATAATTATCTTTCCCTGTCTCTACTGTATTAGGACTGGGATTCCACAGTTGAAAGAAAAGAAAGCAATGACAGAAGAATAAATGTTGCTGGCTGATCTGAAGTTACCAAAGAACATTGATTAGGGTGGACCCATAATCTCACCTATTAGGGAGATCCTATGTAGCCTCTGCAACACATACAGTTAAAAGCAGTCTTCCTTCCTAGTAACTGATACTGTAACACATCAAAAAGTCTAATAATTGATTATGGGGAACAAAAGAGACAGGAGACAGCACAGTTTTGTTCACCTCCTCCTGACAACATGGAAAGAGCTGAATCTGTGGGCTCTCTGCTATGCTTCCAGCAGCAAAAGGCATATTCACCATCCCCTCACCTTGGACAGCAGCTCAAAGCCACGGTTTATTTTTAAACATTTTAATAACAGAAGATTGAAATACCCTTCTGAGGTCTGAATGGGTCGGATCCAGCATGCACATCTGACAGAAAGATAACTAACTCTGCCTGTGCAGCTAGTAACAGTCAGAAACCCTTTGAAGAAAAGTTGATTGAAGTACACCAGCCAAGCCCTAGATGCGTCGTGAAGCCAGCCCCTCAGGCTGTGGCTTCTCACTCCTTCTCTGCCCAAAGTACCAGCTCAGTGAGTGGGCTCTGAAGCAGCTAGAGCCAAAGCACAGTGACTATAATTGCAGATAGAAAAAGCCATTACAAGTACCAGGGGAAGAGGAAAAAGCTCTGAAGTCTCAGGCACAGAGGGCTGCTAAAGGAGAAACACAAAATAGCTTTAAGTCATGTTATTTCCTCTCATAAAACATGAACAGAGCAGGCACCACTGAATGTAAAATGAGTAACTGCAAGAAAAGAAATCCAGTTTGCACTCATGCCACTGATAAAAACTGGATTTGCACAAAATACGTTAACCCTACACATTCTGTGAGCACAGGAAGGCTTGTTAAAACAAAATCCATATTAAAATCTACAAAGGACGATTTGGACTTACTTTCACACCAGTCAACTTCCAGCTAGTTGCCTCTATAGAGAAAGGAGAACTATCAAGGAATCACTCGCTCTCTCTCTCTCCACTCCCTACAAAAGGTTCCTCAGAAGACTGGCCTCTGCATTTGGCTGTGGTTTCATTAGAAGCACTGTCGTTCTGACTTAAATTTTCCCAGCTCACACACTCTTTAAGCCATCCATTTCCAAATCCAATTCACAGCACAGCTGCACAAAGCTTTGTGACAAAACAGCAAAGGGACCAACACAGGAGGAAAAATGACAGATTGGTGACAAAGCAGGACTACCACAGGCCAATATCACACATATGGCTTTGTCTGATAAAGCCTTGGTTAATGAAATACCAGAATTTGGGTGATGAAATCTCCTCTCTTCTCCCACCCCACACCTGCATGGTTAGGAACAGAAAATAACACAGCAACCCCAGGGCAAACAGGAGCTGCCGCATTAGGAACCTGCCCCTCTCTCACTGCAGCAAATTTGTGCAATCCCTATGGCTTTCCACAGCAATGCACATCTTGAAACACCTAGTAAACAACAACAACAAAAAATGAACAGTCATTTTTCAGCAATATTTACTAGAATAATCAATCTGCCACAGAATGATTAGTACTCGTTGTGTAAAATATTGACACAATCTACTGTCAGGGAAGCTAAACACTGTTTGCCCCTAAAACGAGCACTTACAGCCAATGAGAAATAATAATCGTCAAATGGAATATGATAGAAGAGGGTTTATGAACAAATATAACCAGACTCTTCTTCCCTCCAGGACAAATCAGATATTACTGCAATCAGGAGTCACAGAGGTCTTATTCCTGATTTAACACAGTGAAAGCATCATCATCTTGCCAGGCTCTAAGCAGAAGAGAAGGAAGGACAGAAAGTCATAAACAAAACCCATGAACCACACAGGGCATCACACAATGATTTACAAAAGACAACTGTCTTTCCCACTGCTTCATGGAAGGCGTCTTTTCTTAGAAGTGGGGATGTAATGAACACTCACACAGCTCCTTTGGATTTCAGTGCTAGATGCCAACACTCAAAACATTCAAATTGGAGGCCTTCAGACAGGAAATAGACAGCTAAAGCTGCACCTTTTTCATTTTACTTCATACCACTTCCAGCACCTAAGGTATCACCTCAGAGGTTGTTGACTCCCCTTAGCTGTAAAACTAGAGATGGGACAGAGAAAAGAAAGATTATATTTTTCCTTGCTAATCAAATTCAGTAAGGCCTTATTTGCATCACAACAGCTTTTCATTGATGAATAAAGAGAGTATATTTAAACACAGAAACAATCTGGTTCAAATAGCTTATTCCAGCAATGGAAAGTGACAGCATATGCACACACGTAATCACATGGGAAATAATCATAGTACATCCCAGTGCACTGCATAGCACAAGAAAGCCAATTGCCCAAGGGATATGTCAAGTATGATTATTAGTATACAGGGCTCTCTTTCCATGTGTCACTGCCTGATTTCTTCAATGGAATCACCAAAACCTCGGTAGAAAAATAGCTATACCTTCTTTCCCTTATCTTATCTCGTCATTTGAAAAGAATTTAAATAGTCCTTTGAAAGAAATATGGGAGCTTTCTCAGTAGTTGAAAAACTGGAGGAAGCTGTTTAAAAATACTTTGCTTCTAACTTACATTAACATGCAGATAAGCAGATAATATGTTTAGCTTCTTACTGAAAGGATCAGTATTTTCACTTGAAAAACACATTACTAATTCAGAAACTGACTGATGGCTTTTCTTGTCTCTTCCTGTAGATGTTATCTCACGTAACTTTCTGTTTCAATATTGCCCAGCTTTTGCAAGGTGATTGTTTAGCTTTTGTATACCCATTATATCATTTCAAATGTGTCAGATGTAAAGGTAATAGATAGATAGTAGTCACAAAGCTATTATCTACTTTACCTTAAAAGATTATTCTCTTCTTAAAATTGTCTTTTACTTATTTGTTTCCCACATCCATCACAGCAACTTCCCTGGAAAGTTTAAAGAAATGAGCATCTAGTGGATAAGGAACTGAAAAACATAAAACAAACAACTCGTGGTATCATCTGGCTTTCCCCACAAGAATTGCTTCTGGAAGAGAGTGGTTAGTCAGAACTTTACCAAAGATTTCGCAATGCTACCTGTATAACAAGCTTTATCCAATGCACAGGAGCAAGCTGACTATGAAACAACTGTTGTCTCATTCAGTGGTCTGACAAATGAGTGGACATTGGGTTTTCAAATCACAATTTTAACACTTAAGAAATCAGAATTCCTCCAAAGGCAGTACTCCTGAAAAGCACCCTAACTGTTTCCATTCCTCCTGTACTCAAACAGCTACTTTATTCTCCCCTTCATCTTCACGTGTTCTACCTGCTACCAAAGCCTTTAATGACACAATCCTAGTTTTCACGCTATTTTGAGACTTACTGAAATTTTGAAAAAAGTTCTTACAAGATTTCCAGGAGACTTTTGAAGGTTAACGAGCTTTATCTAGGCCTGGCAAGGTTTTTTAAAAATTAACAAAAATGTTGTGAACCAAGACCATCTACTATATAAAAATGATGAGACGGTACAGAAGTATGGTGAAACAGAATAGTCTGCAAGAAGACAAAGTCAGTCTTCATGCACTCAGTTAAAGTGAGGCTGTATGAAACACATTTTTCAGTAGCATTGAATGGCATAGATGACCAGTGTATTGAGCAACTTTGCTTTCATTTATTTTCTTGTTACTGTCAAGAGAAAAGAGAGTAATTATACACAAACTCATAAAAAGACAACACTGACCAGATTTTGACCTAGTCAAATAATTTAAAGGAATAGTAATTTTCCATACTTGATACAACTCAGTATTTTTACACATAATGCATTTGGTTTGGTATTCCTGTTGATGATCTGCCTACATCGTGCCAGAGATACAAGCAAACTATTGCTATTGTTTCCCTGACAACATCAAAACTGTTATCAAAACAGAGTCCTTGGTCAACAGGAAACAGCAAATATGGTTAGAGAAGCTGCATGTTAAACACGTGTCCAAGTCAAAGGGAAGGAGCAATAGTGCCCCTCTATGAAGTGAGACAGGTAGACACATAAGAAGCTACAGCCCAAGTGCCACACAGTGAGTATACACTTATAGAATCATAGAATCATTTA
>NW_008621072.1:9709-23235 GCF_000691845.1 Merops nubicus | reverse complement strand
CAGACATTCTATGATTCTATGATTCTTCCTTCATCTATCAAGGATGTTAGGGTCTTGTTCATGGGAATAGCAAATTTAGGGATCAAAATTCCTGGTTTCATATTTTTGGTTACCTAGGAAATATTCTTTCAAACAGAAAACTTAATTACCATTAATGCTAATATAATTTAGGAAAATCAATCCAACTTGTATATTTAGTTACCTAAATACCCAAACAAGTTTTAACCTTAATATCTGTAAAAAATTATTGAAGTTTCATACCCATGAAATGGAAGTTATTTATCTTCGAGTAATATAATGCCATTAGAGACTTGATAAATAGTAAAGAATTGCTACAGAATGCCAAGATGAGAAAGATCTCTTCCATTATAAAAATAAACATAGCAAACATTTTAGCTAGTGGAGAAGAGTGAAAAGAATGTGTAAAAGAAAAAAAAAATTTGCACTATTTCAGATTCCACATGTTACTGTAAATTTCCTTTCATACTGAAAGGAAAAATGTCTTATTTAATGGTTTATTTGAACTTATTTCCTGTGCTACTATGAGAAGTATTTTCCTCAAAATTCCTAACATTCGTACTGCAGAAAGACAGTGCACATCTTTCCTTGCTGTTACACAGCTTGCCAGTGCACAGAGGGATTAACCTGAAACAAGCATTGAAACCATTCAGGTTATTGAATATTTGCTTGGGATGTAATCCTTGCCCAGTAGCTTTAGATACTGCTCAGATTAAAAAAAAACATGGTTTGGGTCTGTGTGAGACTGAAGAAAAGTAATAACTTGAAACTTGAAATGGTTATTAAAGAGAGGGAAGGAGTTCACTTAAGGGCACGGTAAAGCTAACAGAGTATTTACTCCTTTTAGATCAAAATTAAAAAATAAATCATTGCTGCTTCTCCAACAAGTACTCTCTTGTATGTGACTATTGTAATAGTGTACAAAGATCCTGATGCCTGTCTAGAGCCCTAGGGACTTTTTGTAATAAAAATCCTTATTCCTGTGTTGCAACATATCCCTTTCTTTAGTTTCTGCTTAATAGAAATATTTTTGTTCAGCTGGTGCCTATCTGGAAACCTTAATTCAGTGAAAAAATGAAAACTGGGGTGTGGATGGAGCACGTGAGGGATTCAGCTCTGTGGAAGACCCTGCCATAGCTTTGAGAGTGCTGTGTTGGCATTAATAATCACAGAGATCCTCCTAAAAGTATAAGCAGTGTGTTTTTATGTTGGAAGGTGTGACTGGGTCATGATCTTGGTCCTATGAATCTCAGGGCAGGCTCCTTAAAGCTAACGCTGTCTTTCAGCTAGCCAAATTGAAACTCGGGGCATTTTCATGCCTGTTGCAGGGGTGGATTCAGCTCTGTATTGAACTGTAAGTGGATTATAGACCTTCAGTTTGTAAAAAGAAGTAAAATTCACCTGAAGAACAAACTTGTGCATCTCCTGCAAAGGAAAATATTAGAAATTTTCCCTCCTGTACATCTTAGCTGAAATGTAGACCACAGAATAAGGATATTTGGGCATATTATCTTAATCTACTAGAGATATTGATTATATTGCCCCCTTACCTGAAAACCACCTGTTGGATGTCATCTTCCACACTCCCCTGTAACCTTCCTCCATCATGTTCAAACAACCTGGGCTGTTTTTTTTTATGCTGGTGAATATGAGCTGCACAGCTCCATGCTTACATTGCTGTTTCAGGTATCCTTTTCCATTTTAGGTTTGTGTAGCTGAAAAGTCTCTGCATGCACAGCCATTTCTTTTGCTCCATGTATATTGTTTTATGCTTGCTTCTGGAGATTTCTCTTCAGTTTTCTGTTTCCACAGTTTACGTTTCATCATTCATTAGTTTGGTACTAGTTGCTTTTCTTTATCATCTTTTTTTTCCTTCTCTGCAGCTTTCGATATTTATCTATGGCTTTACAGTTCTGTTCGCTATGGCTTTCAGTTGTACCTTCATTTCTGAAGTCAGAAAAAGTAAAATTTTAAACTGTATTCCCTGAAAACAATATTACTGTCAACTTTACTGACAATCTGAGATTTGTAAAATGGCAGTGTAGGTTTGAGAAGTATTGTGAACTGTCCTTGAACCTAGCTTAGTGCTTAGGTAACTGACCAAGAGAAGAACCTCAGGTTTTTAGTATCTAAAGAGAGAGACTATGTTAGAGTGAACTCCTTTGAACTCCTTGTTTTCTCCAGAAGTGGGGCTAAAGCACAGTCACAATCTATAGTGGGGGAAAAAAAAAAAAAAAAAAGGAGGCGAGAAAACAGCAATAAATCCTACACGAAGGAATAAATGCTTTGTTTCAATCTGCTTCTAAAAGTTTCACCTGTCCAATTTCTTCATCCTCTCTAGCTTCCTGGTTGGTTTGTAGCTCTTGCACCTTCAATATAACTTCCTGCTTTTTCCTTGCTCTTTTTCTCTCTCTCCACATTTTTTTTTTTATGCTTGGTTGGGGTGGTTTTTGTGGGATTTTGTTTTGTTTGTTTTAAGGGGCTTCTGTATTGGAAAAGCATAGCGATGTCTGGCAGATCAGCTATTAGTAACAGTGACCTTAAAATCTCTAAGCCTTTGGGCTTTAGATCACAAAACCTCTGCTATGTCAAGGACACTGAGAGTATTAATCAGTGCATGTGAAGTCCTTCTGATGTCCTGTGCTTGATAGCACTAGATCATGACCAGCAGCAGTCTATTCATTTAAGCTAATGTACTTTAGTCATTCAGGGACCTTTCCTAGACAGAGATTATTAACCCTGGATAATAATTTCATGTAATGAAACAGTTTTTTAAAAAAAAAGATGGTCTTAAAAAGCAAGCTTGAAATCAAACACTTTTTGCTTTGTAGGGTTAAGCAGGGTGTGATATTAAGACACTGAAAGGAAAGTGTAGCACACACATGTCAACTCTGCAAAAGGTGAACCCAGGGAGAATTATTTTCATGCACGAAGTCTGTAGATGGTCTTCAATTCTCTATTACAGAATGACAGTGAGGCGTTTACTGCCATTCATTCTTGTTTTCTAGCCACTCTCTGGAAAGTCTTTATATAGCCCTTACAAAGTTCTAAGAAACATTTCAGTTTAGCAGAGTTTGATGTTACCAGCATGATGAACTTGCAAAAAATCAATGGCAAGCCTATGTAGAAAAAAAATCCACCCCCATCTGTAGCAAGGAGAGATCTGAGTCCTGGTTATGAAACACAGCTCAAAGATAGTATTCACTGAGTCATAGCTCTACCATAATTCATATAGCTGATGTAGGTGAAACTAAACTGTGTACATAGATATATCCTACAGTTTTTCAAATAAAGGATTAGCTCACCTCAGGTACAAATACAGCACCTGGAAAAATGAAGCTGGAGTATAGTTCATCCAGCACAGTCTTCAGACAAATATAGTAAATTTAAACATGTCTGTAACAGCTGCAACAGGTAATAGCATGGTATGTTCTGTGTATTTAAAATAATCAATGTAGAACTTCATGTAATGGTGGTATTCTCCAAGAAAATAAGATCTTCCGTATCATTCTGAGTATCAAAGAATAGTTATGAGGTATCTGTTGTTGACAGCAGCTGGCTAAACTGACAACAGCAATTACAGGCTGCACACCTTTACTATGTGATTTAAAGTTCAATCAACACAGAGTTAAGGAGCTGTCTGTAACACAGTTTTCTGGTAATGGTACCCTTACAAAAAGAAAACATTCTACTGGATTTTTTTTTAAAATCATTAAGCGTATTTATAATCAATATACATTGAAAGTATTTTCCATCTCAAAGTGTACATCGGGCTCCTGAATAAAGGAAGAAATGCACTATCATTACATATGTGTTTTACAAAGCAGAGTAGTATTATTCACCTTTCTCTGAAAAACTGACAGGTGAAATAAAATACCCACAGCAATGCAGGAATGTTGACTAGCTGAAAATTGAGACAATTATTCAGATTTTTCACTGTCACTTTATAGTAGCTTTCCTGAATTTCCTCTATGTGCATGTTACATACATAAAGCAAAAAAACTGTACTGACATAATATTGTTAATTAAAGTTGCTGCTTACAATATATGTTTGTTGCCTTGTGTACATGTAAAAGTTTCAGATATAACATTTAATATTTATGTATTTTAATTTATTTCTACTTTTCTCTGGAATTTCTCTACTGAGTTCTGATTTGGTAAAAAGAATTCTCTGGTGTGTCTTCAAAACTCTGTATTTGATGCAAATCAGGTATAGATGGGACCAAACTGCAGCAGAACTATTTGAGGCTTTCAGGGCATCTTCTCCTTCTGTCTCATCAGAATAGCAGCTTGCATATTTTATGTGAAGGAGCTACAGTTTGCGATTTCTCTTTCTTTAATGTCACTCCTACTGCACACGGACTGATCACCAGAGGTGTAGCTAGTAAAATATTTCAGTAGCTGGGATCACTGGCAGACAGTTAATTTTCTTTTTAGAGATATCTAAGGGAGAGACCTGTGAGAGGGTGGGAGAGAAGCATCTGCAGTACGGTACTGGATTATTATTTTACTGTAGGATAGTGATACAGTATGACCACAAAAGGGAGATGCCTGTAGCTAAAAAATTTTAGGTCTGAATGGGACTGAATGCCAAAAACTCTTATAGTACCTGCTATCTTGTGTCTTTGTTACAGAGAGGCTTTTTAAAAATACCCTGTGTGTCCGAGTTGGAGTAAGAAGAGGTCAGGCAGCAATTACTTCAACAATGGGGAAGCTTGTGCACACAAACCATGTCAGGATCCATTTTGTATCAGGACTGGGACTATTCCAAGGTGCTTCAGAAGTTATCCACAGAGATAAAACCTTTTGTTCTTTCTTTCTCTTCAAACCCTGTTATTTTCGTTCATGGCATTTTTAACGTCTCTCTTGTGACACATGGCTTCTCTGACATCTTCCTAAACAAAACTGCAAGAGTCTTGGCTGATCAGATAATAAATTGGACAAGCTAGTAATAAATACTGCTTGTGTGGGAAGTAAGAGCAAGATTGTTTGTGTAAGACTGAGTTACAATACCTCAGAGAATGCCCCTGAAATCCAAACACTGGGGAGAAAACCATGTCAGAATGGATAAGTGGCTGACAACACACCTAGGCTTCTCTGCTCTTTAGCTGCCACTGAGAGTGCTTGTGGAAAAAGAGAACTAAGTTGTGATATAGATAGTGCTTTTAAACCTGTCTACTGCTGTATTGTTACTGTATTTATTTTCCGAGAGAGAAATTTTTTTAAAGCCTAAAGTTGTACAATTGTAATAAAAAAGCAAAACAAATTTTGCATAAAGCGACATTTTACTTCTGAGTTGTTGCAATAAACCTGTATCTATGCTGATTTGTGTGCAGTAATGGTTATTAAAGACATTGTTCAAGTCTCTGTATGATGAGCACAGTTTCATCTCTGTACAGTCCTGATGTAGACCTAACACAGGAGTGAGGTTTTTGGTATGTGAAATTGGTGACAGATTTTTAGAATAAAGCATATGTCCACTGCTTTGCTTGAATAAGTAGATTTGCATGACTTAGTGACTTTTCTTGGCATTACTTCACCATTTCTTCAAATAATTAGTGCTCTTTTAAGAAAAACAACAAAAAAAAATCACTCTTCACTGGTCTGAGGGACCTGGCTTATCTCCCAGCATTTTTAATAGACATTGTTATTGAAGAGCACAACTTTTATAGAGGTGGTTATTTCTTTTTTTCTTTGAATGTGCATAATTTTGGATCCTAGCACTCTCTTTATGATTTTTTTTTAATGCATACTCACAGTTTAGAAAACAGTACAAGATGATGTACTGTGCTTCTGAAACGTTATATTAACCTGGGGTGCTTAGTGTTTATCAGCCTTGAAGTCAGCAGAGTTCTTCCAGCAGCAGCCTTTGAGTACCTAAAGGGCACCTACAGAAAAACTGGGGAGGGACTCTATCCATGACTGTAGCAACAGGACAAGGGATAACTTTTAAACTGAAAGAGGGTAGATTTAGATTAGATGAGTGGTGTGGTGACACACTGACACAGATTGCCCAGAGAAGCTGTGCATGCCCCGCCTTGGAAGTCTTCAAGGCCAGGCTGGACAAGGCTTTGAGCAACCTGGTCTAGTGGAAGGTGACCCTGCCTGTGGCAGAGGGGCTGGAGCCAAATCATCTTTAAGGTCTCTTTGAACCCAAACTCTTCTATGATTCTTTTTCTGCATATATTTTGAGACGGTGCTTATTGCAGAAGTCTGGTTAATGAGCCTGAAGACAAGAACTTAGGTCTGGTTTTGCATGCATTACGTGCATGCAACTGCGACCTGTCAGGAAGCACCTTGTATTCAAATCAGTGAGACCTGCCAGTTGCACTGTGGCAGAAAGCAGTTAAAAGCTAGTTTAGCAGTGACCCACACAGTGGTAATATTATCCTTCATCTCTTCAACAAAGATTTTTTTAATACAAAAATGGTATTGAATGTGTCCACTTTGACATACTTATGTATTTACACCCCCCCTTTTTTTTTACTCGAAGATATAAACCAAAGGAAAGTCTTGAGAAGTTATTACAGCAATAAGTAATAACTCTGCCTCGTATTGTATAAAGTATTATATGATTTGGTATGCTGCATTTCTGTGCACAGTGTTCAGCTAGACTCTTTACTAGGAACAGAATCTGCAGCTCAAATAAAATTTTTGGTATGTTTTCTACAACAATCAGCATGCTTATCATCAAATGTGTTTCCATGCATGCTGATGGATATTACCACAAACTGCTGTTGCCATCACAGCCTGCCTGTTAATTGCATTGGTCAAAATTTGGAAAGGTTTGATCTGTTCCCTTAATTGCAATTGATTTAGGAATGCAGATGCATTGTCTATGATTTTCAAATGCCGACTTCACTTAAAAGTTACTAACTTAAGTTTTGGAGTATTGGCATACTCTGAAATATGATGTGGAGATTTGCTTTCTTTTTTTTAAAAAAAAATGAGCTATCTATCCACTTCATCTTCTAAAGTAATAAACAGTTCTTGTAGCAGTTTTGCACTAATTATCACTTTAAATTCAGATATTTCCAATTTGCTTTTTCTACCAAAAGATCCTTAAACTTACTGCAGCTTTCTTCTGATCCTGATGCAACCTGTTCCTGTTGAAGACAGAGATCATGCAATACATCCAATCTTTTAGGATGTAAAAAATCGGTGCTTTACCATATATACTTTATATATGCTGATGTTTCCATTGTTAGTCAAACAAGTCTTGGATCACAGAAATTTCAGTAGTCCTAAGAACAGTGTTGTAGTCCATAAACAAAACTAGAGGCAGAGACAAAGGACATGAGATGTTCATTATGGCTTGGGCAGGTGTACGCTGTGCTGGGTAATAACTGGCTGGATGACTGGGCCCTATCTGAGCTGGCACAGGCAGGACACAGGAACAACCACAAAACCATGGATGAAATACAAAGACTAGATTTATTCTCATTATCTCACAAACCAGGGGATCTCTGCAGCAGCTCCCAGGCAGAGGCATGCAAGGCCAGGCACAGGCACCGTGGAGCTTGGTCCTTGCTACAGAGCAAAAGCTTCCAAACATGCTGCTTTCTCCTGTGTGACAAGGATTCTTGCAGGTGTAGTTTTCCACTGTGCCTAGATCTTTCCCACAGCAGAGCAGGAATCTCAAGCAGGTTCAATAAGGTGCCTCTGCCCTGTGTTACCTAAATATAGATATTCTACTTGTTCAAGCACACAAAGCTGAGCAACAATTAGTGTGATATATGTGCTTTTCAACACCCCAGCTGCAAGTTACTTGAGCGTGTTTACGCTCAAGTTTCCTTGCCAATCTTTCATTAAATTCCCACAGGCCCAAAGAGTGGTGGTGGATGCACATAATCCTCGTTTATGGCCAGTCACAAGTGATGTTCCCCAGGGCTCAGTATTGAGGCTTATTCTCTTTAATATCTTGATCAGTGGTCTGGATGAGGGGATGAAGTGCACCCTCACTAAGTTTGCAGATGACACTAAATTTGCAGATGACACTGAGTTGTCTGGGGATGTTGATCTGCTTGAGGCTACCGACAGAGGTGACAGAGGCTCTACAGAGGGATCTGGACAGGCTGGATTGATGGGCTGAGGCCAGTGGTATGAGGTTCAGCAAGGCCTGGGTCCTGCACTTTGGTCACAACAACGCCTTGCAATGCTACAGGCTTAGGGAAGAGTGGTTGGAAAGCTGCTGGGTGGAAAATAATGTGGGGACGATGGCCAACAGACAGCTGAACATAAGCTAGGAGTGTGCTGAGGTGGCCAAGAAGGCCAATAACATCCTGGTTTGTATCAGAAATAGTGTGGCCAGCAGGACTAGGAAAGGGATTCTGCCCCTGTACTTGTCATTGGTGAGGCCATTAACACAAAATACTGTGTTAAGTTTTGGGCCCCTCACTCCAAAAAAGACATTATTGTTCTGGGGCATCTCCAAAGAAAAATAACAAAGCTGTTGAAGGAGCTAGAGAACAAGTCTTATGAAGAGTAGCTGAGGGAGCTGGGGTTGTTTAGCCTGGAGGCTCAGGGGAGACCTTATCATGCTCTACAACTACTTGAAAGGAGGTTGTAGTGAGGTGGGTGTTGGTCTGTTCTCCCAGTAACAAGCAACAGAACAAGAGAAAATGGCCTTGAGTTACACCAGGGGAGGTTTAGGTTGGATATTAGGAAAAATTTCTTTACTGAAAGGGTTGTAAAGCACTGGAACAGGCTGCCCAGGAAAGTAGTAGAGTCACCATCCCTGGAGGTATTTAAATGATGTGGAAGTGTTATGTTCACAGTTGGACTTGAAGATATTAAAGGTCATTTCCAGTCTAAATCATTCCATGATTCTATGATTTTGGCAGAAATTTTGAAGCACAGATTTCAGCAGAATTTAAGCACAGATACACTCACTGTAGTAAAGCCTGTTTGACTTAGGGAACCTAAATCTTAAATCCATAAATGAATTCAGCAGAAGTCCCAAGAAAACTCGAACTTTTGAAGTCTGGACTTAAGCAGTTACTGCTTAGAAGGATGAATTGTCTCTTTCACTGTAGTGAAACTGTTATACTGCTTTGTGCTCCAGCTCTAGCCCATGACAGATAAACCTTGGGAGGTCTCCAGTCCTGGCCCCTGCCCTAGCTCCACCACTGGGCAGTCCACCTGGGAAAAAGTTTTCTCCTTACTTCCAGCCTGAGGCTCTCGTGTTCTGGTTTGTGCCACTGTGCTCATGCAGCCATGCCATGCTTACACTTCCCTGGGTGCTGTTGACCCCTCTTGCTCCCCAGGGACATGCCTGTCCCCATCTCAGCTCATTACTCACCAGCACCCAGAGCTGCCCCCTAGAGATGCTTCCGAGGCAGCCAAGTCCTCATAAAGGTGGGGAACAGTTCATGACATTCCAGGGCAAACTCTTGAGGAACTCCAGTTGTTACAAGCCTATAGGTAGAGAGTGAACGATTAGCCATGACCCTGTGAGACGATCCAGCTATTTTTTTGCTTATCTACATGTTTCTGTGGACTGTAGCACCTCAGCCTGCTTACTGGGATCCTCTCAAAAGCCTTGGTAAAATTGCTGTATGTGACATCTGCTGTGCTTTCTTCATGCCCAGATTTAGCCATTCTGCCACAGAAGTCAATCAGATTAGTTTGTCTGTGATAAATCCATGGTGACTGTTTCCAGTCACATTATCCTTCATGTGCCCAGAAATGGCTACTGAGAGTTCCTCTATGATTTTCTTAAGGACTAAAATGAGGCTGTGGTTTCCTGTATCTGCTTTTCTGTCCTGTCCGGAGATGGGTGCAATATTTGTACTTCTTCTGCACCAGGGGGTTCTCCCTCCATCTTCATGGCCTTTCCAAAATAAGCATTCCCTTGCTAAGACATTGACCAGCTTGCTCAGCAGCCATGAATGCAGCCCATCTGGTCACGTAGACTGATAGTAGTCATGTTTTCTCAAAGAGAGCTCCAACTTACTCATCTTCTACTCCTGGTAGCTGCTCTCCTTTTTGAACTCTGGCATAAAGGACAGAACTCATTACTGGTGAACACGCAGACAGTGAATGCACCAAGTATCTTTGGCCTTATCGGCACCCCTTGCAAGGTTACTACTCTGTTCAGTGGGGGTTAAAGCCCACTAATCCTATGCACTGCATTGGTGCACTTGCCTAAATCTCCACAAATCAGCAAAACCTATCTGAAAGTTCTTATACAACTTTCTCCATTGGAAAGACTGATAGAAGTAATGGAAAATTGTCATTCTGCTATGAATAATTGGCACTTAATTTATCCTTTGTTGTTGCTGATGATTTAAAAGTAAAACCTATGTTTTACTTGAAGCAAGCTATCATGAAGCAATTTAAACCTCTCATTACAATGCAATCAAAATACATAGTTTATAACTTGTGGTTACACACAAAAGAAAAGATTTGCTGTGTCTTAGCTGCAGCCAACTCTGTAATGAGTGCCAGAATGCCTGAGTAAGCACAGTTGCTTGTTTAACTTCTGAATAACTATAGATGAAAGCAGTTTTAATGGGTAATTAAATTAAGAAGTGCTGTACAATTGGATTCACAGATCATGAAGAATTTTCATTGATATTTTGGTGATCTTAAAGGTCTTTTCCAACTTAAACGATTCTATGAATCTATGATTTTGGCTGTGCAAATAAATTGTTTTTCTCTTGTGAACTTAGTTATGTATCTCTTTCTAGACCCTTTTTAAGTGAGAATCACCCAGTGAAACCTCACTGATGCCGTGAGCCATCACTGTCAAGCCAGACCTGGTGTTTTTTGGTTTACACTTACAGAGGAATTCACACATTCTGCATTTATAATGTTGTCTTTTACTCTTCCTACCTTACTTTGTAACCTGTGCATATTAACTGGTGACTTGGTTCTCAGCACATCAGTATTGTGAAAGAAAACAGATTGGCAAACCAGCTTGTGACAAACAGCCAAAGAAAGGTATCTTTCATAGGGTCTGTTGAAAACACAACATACCTAGAAACTCTAAGGTACAAATTCATCAAATGAGGAAGAGCATAATTTTCCTGCCCTTTGGAGCTTTTTGAGATTACAGAAGATTTCCTAACTTGCATGACACTGAAGCAGCCTACTTATATATGTACTGTTCCATCCATGCAAATTTCTCCTCTGAACTAGATGATCTTAATCTGTCCTTTTGGACCTCCTCCATGTTGTGTGAGTTCCTTCTTCTCCCCTCAACTCCAAATGTTAATTCACAAATTATAAATTTTTTACTGAACAGCTAAGGGTATTAGATGTCAAAGACCCACATTTTAGTCTCTTTTGTACCACAGGCTTGGAATGAACTCACAGAATCCTTGCATGGAGAAAACTTTTCTCAGGTCATAGTAAAACTGATAGAATCTTATTAAAAAAAAAAAAAAAGTATTTTTGGGATTGTCTGTCAAATACAGAATCCTAGCACAGTGGGGTTGGAAGGGACCTCTGGAGAACATCTAGTCCAACCCCACTGCTTAAGCAGGTTTGCCTAGATCAGGTTGCACAGGAATGTGTCCAGGTGGTTTTTGAAGGTGACCAGAGAAGGAGACTTCACAACCTCTCTGGGCAGCCTGTCCCAGTGCTCTGTCACCCTCAGGGTAAAGATGCTTTTCCTGGTGTTGAGGTGGATCCTCTCTCAGCCTGCTCTTCTCCAGGCTGAACAGGCCCAGGTCTCTCAGCCTTTCCTTGGAAGTGAGGTGTTCCAGTCCCCTAGCCATCTTTGCAGCCCTGCATTGGACTCTCCAGTAGTTCACTGTCTCCCTTGAACTGGGAGGCCTGAACTGGACTCAGTACTCCAGACATGGCCTCACTAGGGCAGAGCAGAAGGGGAGGAGAACTTCCCTCAACCTCCTGACCACACACTTCTTAATGGTCTCCCCAGGAGAGACCAGGAGACCATTGGCCTTTCTGGCAACAAGGGCACACTGCTGGCTCATGGTTAACCTGTTGTCCACTGGGACTCCCAGGTCCGTCTCTGCAGAGCTGTTTTCCAAGCAGGTCAACCCCTAACTTGTACTGGTGCATGGGGTTACTTCTTCCCAGGTGCAGGACTCTATGCTTGCCCTTGTTGAACTTAATTAGTTTCCCGTCCGCCCAACTCTCCAGCCTGTCGAGGTCTCCTTGAAGGGCAACACAGCCTTCCAGTGTGTCAGCAACTCCTCTGAGTTCTGTATCATCAGCAAATTTGCTCAGGGTATACTTCATCCCTTCATCCATGTCACTGATGGATATGTTAAAGACGACTGGACCAAGTACCGTAGAGAACATCTCTAGCTACAGGCTTCCCTCTAGACTCTGTGCCACTGATCACAACCCTCTGAGCTCTGTCATTGGGACAGTTCTCAGTCACCTCACTGTCCATTCATCTAGCACTCACTTCCTAAGGTTCCCTGTGAGGATGTTATGGTAGACAGTGTCAAGAGCCTTGCTGAAGTCAAGGTAGAGAACATCCACTGATTTCTCCGTATCTGTCCATTTAGTCACACCATCACAGAAGTCTGTCAGATTGGTTAAGCATGATTTCCCTTTGGTGAATCCATGCTGACTATTCCTGATAACCTTCTGTCCTCCACGTGCTCAGAGGTGACCTCTGGAATGAGCTGTTCCATCACCTTTCCAGGGATAGAGGTGAGGCGGACAGGCTTGTAATTCCCTGGGTCCTCCTTCTTGTTCCTTTTGAAGACTGGCGTGACATAGGTTTCCCTTCAGTCCTCAGGCACCTCTCCTCTTCTCCATGACCTTTAAAAAATAATACAGAGTGGCTTAGTGATAACATCGGCCACCTCCTGCAGCACTTTTGTGTGCATCCCACCCATGGATTTGTGGGTGTCCAGTTCACCTACATGTTCTCTAACCCAATTGTCCTCAACCAAGGGGAGGTCTTCCTTCCTCCAGACTTCCTCTCTTACCTCGAGCAGGTGGAATTATTGAGTGCTAGTCTTCGCAGTAAAGACTGAGGCAAAGAAGGCATTCAGTAACTCCACCTCTGCATCCTCCATCACCAGGGCACCCAGCTCATTCAGCAGCAGCCCCGCATTTTTCCTAGTCTTCCTTTTGCAAAGTGCTTGGGAAATTCCCAAACTTCTCTAAATTTACTGGATAGTGTACTGGCAGTTACTATTGCAGGTTACCATTCACATGCCCTAGAAGGCGTTGATCTTGTGGCCTGCCAGCTCAGTACAAAAGGCATCTGAATGTTCAGAGCTATTACGAAGAACCTGTTCCATCATCACACTGCACCACTTGAGATGTTTAAACAGAGCATAGATCAGTCCTCTCCTTGATTGTCTTGCACAAAGTACCCAGTGTCATAATAGCTTCATTTTTTCTTGCTTTTGTCTGCAGTTTGCAGGAGCCTATAAAGCTCATTGTTCATGAAGAATGTGGGAGGTTTTTATTTTTTTTTTATGTATCCTTGGGCAGTTTGATGCTGGAAAAGTTTTGTTGTGTTTTGCCTGTCAAAATGAAGGAATGCATCTCCTCAGCACTAGTGCCTAGGGAGT
>NW_008621072.1:0-9678 GCF_000691845.1 Merops nubicus | reverse complement strand
GGGGTGTAAAAGCCTATAGGCTCGATAGATATGGCTGCTACAGTGATGTATTCTCTGCATAAAAACAGTCTCAGCTTTATCCAGTCAGACTTACAGCTAAAATACAAAAGAGAGAGAAAAATTGAGGAAAAAGCAGATATTACTCTTCATAGAAAGAACAGCAGCATAGAAACATTAGCAGCCTCATTTCAAGAAATGGCTAGCTCTGTCAGTTGGTAAGGTTAGTGCATCTGGTCCCAGTCTTGCAGTCCTTTAGAGGTAAAATTTCTCAGAATCAAAAATAGGAATTCTTCCTCTGTCAGTACGGCAGCAAAATTGGAACTTTTAGTCGTTTTGTGTTGGTTTATTTTTCCTGCTTAAAATTTCATTATTATTGTAAAATTTATTGTTGATAAGCTATTCAGGGCATAATAGCCTTATTTTAAACTGGTTTCTTCTACTGATATACCCACATCATAAGGGAGGGAAACACACATTTGCAGTTCTAACGTCTCACTTTGCTCTGTTTGACAGAAGCAACTTCATATGTTAAAGTAAACTGGAAAAATAACAAGTTTTCAAAGAAAGTTATAAAGCAAATAAGAATTAGAAACTTATCACTTACTCCTAAATGTAAGTACAGTGTTTGCTGTAAAAACAAATTACGTGCCTTTTTGCATTAAGCACAGTAATTCTTCAGTTTCCTCCATAACTTAAAGTATCAATATCCCTCACAGTGGCTGTGTAGTAGTAAGATAAGATTGAGAATGAAATGGGAACTGTAGACCAGCAAAGGCTTTTCACCCACCCACCGTCTGCTAAATAAAATAGGTCACCAGTCATGAGAGTGGAGTGCACTGCCAGGTTACCTCGGCAAAGAGCTCCAGTTCTACTGATGCTGAAGCTGTAAAAATACAAAGCCGGGGTGGCTTGTGGTGGAACAGATGCATGAACAAATTCTAATGTGGTATGTGGTGATTGGAAATGAAAGCAAATGGTTGGGTGGCCACGAGGTCAAGAGGGCTTGTAATGATTTTTCTGACAACTCTACCACTACACCCTGCTTTGTGTTTGTGATGAAGAGCCTGAGATGGTGTATAGCTAAGGGGAAGGCTTTGTTCCCTTATAAAGAAGACATTGGCCTGCACACTTCTGTTGCCTTTAAAAGGAGATGCTATTTGCCTTGGTTTTCCTAATCCCTTCCCTCCCTTGTGCTGTGCTCTTTCAGAAGCGTTGTGGCAGTACCAGTTACTGAACATTTCTGCAGTGCTGAAAGGCAGCATTCTCCAGGCTCCTGTTCCCCACTAAGGCCACAGCTTGCTTTCCCATGTGGCTCAAAAGTCCTAACACAGACAGGATCAAGTGGACCATGGCCCACCATGTATGGCCCACATGTGGGTAATGGAGAACCTAAAGCTTGAACAGTAAGAAGTGGATAATAAGTCTTGAGAGCACCACTAGGATATGTAGCCATACAATTATTTTCATCTGGCCTGATTTCTCAAGTTGTGTGTACCAAGCTTGTTTTCACAGTGTCGCATCAGCATCTCAAATGCCAGCTAGAACCATGGACACATATTGCTACTGCTTCTCAAACAGAGGGGTTTGTGTTAATCCGTATTTTAGTATGATCAGTCCTGACAGTGGTCATGAGTCACTTAGTAAGTTCATTGCTATAGTATAATTTGTTACCAGGGGTATTTTATGATAATTTTTCTCATTTCTTTTGTGGAACTTAGAATTTCCAAGTAAGAATCCGAGAGCAGCACACTCAGCTCAGCATTGCTTAGTGGAGGTATGTTTTTGTACCTACCTGGACGTCAGGGGTGCTGCTAGTGAATTGCAGTAGTGTTTAAGTCAGAGCTGAGCCTTGACCTTGTTTGCTTATGCAGGTTTTGTTTCCTTACATTTTAAAATGTCCTTTGTCACTGGTAGCTAATATACATGGTGGTGAAAGGAAGAAAATTAGGATCTTCAAATTCCAATATTAATCCCCTAGCTGTGGCTATGCATCCTTTTTGGTAGGAATTGGCTGCTCCTCCTCCCTGCCAGGGGCTGTAGCTTGCTGACCTTGCTGCAGCTGCAGAAGCAAGGCTGGATCTGCTTCTGGCCATTATGCTATGTAGCAGGCTCATACACAGGACAGTGTCAGGCCAAGTGCGTCTTTTTTTGTTAGATCTGGGTATGTTTCATCCAGTCCCCTTTGTCTTCTCCTTTTTCATTTGCGTGCTTCTCAGAAGTACAAAAACCACACCACTATTTCAGTCAATCAAGGGCATCACCCCAGAATTACCCAGAACCTGTCTGAACATTGCTGTTGTACCACGGTGCTCTCCTGCCCGTAGTAACAAGCCAGTGCTTTGGCACATATTGCTCTTACTTGGTGAGCGTGAGACACGGGACATGAATTTGACGAAAGAGCATTCAGATTAATTTACGTGGTACTTGTGCAAAAATGTTAAAGCTTAAAGCAGTTCTCAACTATTTCTGAATGTGCTGCTATTAGACCGAAAGTGGTGGATAGGCTTGGGTTGCTCTGTATGTAGTTAATAAATTGTCAAGACTGCCGACAGCATAAGAAAATACACACATCGTTTAGACTGACACCTTGTTATTCTGTACAGACTGTAACCTTTTAGACATTGTGGCACTAGGAACACCGGAAATAAAATGTACATCAGTACCAGCAACAGCTTACATACATGCTTACTCTCACAAACTCCCCTTAATATCCTGACTTTGGCAGATAACAATTCACTCACTGGCAGATTCCAGTAAATGCATTTTCAACTGTAGAAGGAACAGTTTCACAACAGTGCAGTTTGTGAACTGTTAAATCAATGAATCATATTTAAGCCATGTTTTGTTCTCTTGGCCTCTAGCAGCATCTCATTGTTCCTGGCATTCTCACATTTCCAGATGTTAAGGACTAGGCTGACTTTCACCCAACAGAAGTCATGTAGACTGGTGTACGTTAATATAGAGTTATAAAATATGCCTTAACCAGGATTTAATTGCTGTAAATTTCTCATGCTGTTATTTTGCCCTTTTTGGGGGCCTGAGTATGTCCTATTTATTTCTTCTAAACTTTAATTCCTTCCCATACTAAGAAATTACAACACCCTCACAGCATTAATACTCTGTAAAAATGACTAGCTGATTTGCCTAACAAAGTCTTGTGTAATAATGTCTTCTTTACCAATCAACAGTACATCATTGCATCACGGCTTGCATAATGCTGGTCAGATATTTGCCCTGCCATGTTTCATGGAGATCCGTCTCTAGGGAGACTGTCCCTAGCACTCTTCACCTGCTATACCTGCATGTGAAATACTCTTCTTTTTCAAAGCTGATGTTTAGTGCGTAGACATTACCTGGATCAGTATCCAAGACTAAATGTTATTCTTTATGAGTGAAGCTGAACTCTACCTCCCAGCTGGCAGCTTAAACCACTGCTGCGGGAAACACAGTTCTCCGCTGAAATGCAGTGGGTGAGTTCAAGCAGTCCAGTGACATGGTTTAAGAAACCATGGGACAATTTAAGGTGCCGGTCACCTATACCCAGAATGGGTCTGCTATGTGGTGAGGCATGCATGTGCCAAGTGAAGCAGTGGGAAAGAAGAGATTATTGTTTCTCCTGACTTTAGGAGCTATGTGGATGGAGCAAGCATGTGCTTATGTCGTTGAGGTAAGGTGGATCATGATACATGAGTATGCTGTACCTGGTCTCCAGATTAGGCTGCTAGCTGGACGGATACATGTGCTGTGTTGTCTTCCCCTCTTTATGCTTTATGTACTGTCACATACCTTAGTGTATGTTTTAAGATCCACAGCTCACCTACCTGGAACTGCAGTAGCAAAATTTAAAGCTGCAATTCTGTCTACCCAGTGGAAGCATCTTCTGCTTAAAGCTTTATAAAAATTGCTCCAGAGACATAAGTATGAAAGTTTGAATGAATATGTAATTTCATGGTTTGCACTCTCTTTCTAAAATAGCAAAACATTATTTATTTATGGTAACAGAGCATGATAGGCCATGAACTCACAAATGATAGTGTTCCAGATGAAAAAGCTGCTGCTGTGCACCTCTCTAGGCAAGAAGTTTGAGAACCCCCAAAACTGTTAGTGTTCTTGTATTAGTTTTGCCCCTCTCTCAGAGTTTCCTTACCACCACCCAGCTGACTGAGCCATTTACAATGAAGAAGCAGGCACCTACTGAGCACAGATGTCCTCTTCCTCTGTGGCAGTGCAGTGCGGCAGGGCTCCCACTACTGCTGTGTGGAGAACTCATAAGGATTGTGGGTCTGAATCCAGATCCCTTTGCACAGGAGTAAAAACACCTATGAGCATATGTTGCCCATATGTCCACTAAAGTGACCAGGTCATGGTACTGTTGTCATCACAAGTAGAAATAGCATGTAGGAATAGATGACGTACAGGAATAGATTCTCTGACCCTTTTCTGTATATCAAAAGAAGCAGAGATTGGCACATATCTAACCAATACAGCCACCTTTTTGAAGCCAGTTTCTTCTCTGTGTCTCATACTGGTGACCTGCTGGGGACAGAGAATGTTAAGTAAGCAGACAGTGTTCTGACTGTCCTCAGCTCTCTGGCAGCTTTTGACCTTTTGCTAGCTTCTCTTTGCCAGTTTCTGAGGTCATTCTAAACTGCAGAGGTGCTGGGGTTGTGACCAGCTTTCTGGCTGAATTGAAAACTTTGCAGAAAACCGATCTCCTAAAGTGTGTGTTTAGTAAACATGCGTAACTTAAGTTTAAATGTGTGAAATGGATTGTTTTAGTTATCGTGTATACACTGCAGTGTCTCAGCTATCAGTATGTCTGTCATTGGAATGCATAATACTGGTTTAAATTTTTGTCTGCCCTAGGGTAGTATTTACCTCATCTGTCACAGGTGCCTGTATGCAGGGACTTCCCATACAGGAATATGGTGCAGGACACAGTGCACTGATACACCAGCTCTTCCTCAGCTGTTCTTCCCTTGCTCTCACCCTAATTTATTTCACTTAACAGTGGACAGCCTCCAATATAATGCAGTGGCATTGCAGCAGAGGCTCTGCAGTAACTCCTGTCAGTGCAGAAGCTTGTGGCATGCTTTCCTGCTGCGCTAGTGCTGAATGTAAATGACACCCCCTGTGATGCTGAAGTTGCAGGAATTCTGCAGTGTGGTCCTTGCTAGTAGTCACAAATCAGAATGTTACATCAGATTGTTTGAAGAAAGGATTGATCCAAATGCCCTCTTAGCTCTGTTTTGACAGCTTTAGCTGAAAATGAGGGGAAAAAAAAGCAAATTAGGGATTGATTCTAAATGGGGAGAGTAAGAAGACAGGACAGGTCCACAACGCATATTTCTTAAACTACAGGAATGCTGGAGGCTGGGATCCTGATCTCTTTTTATCCTTCTTGGGGAGAATTAGTTCCACTGATCTATTTGGCTTTTTTTTGCTCCAGACTATCCCTGGTATTCATGGAGATGCTATTCCATAAAGAATTCCTTCGTGACTTGTCAAGCTTTAGCAATGTCTTGTCTTCATCATTACCAGTTCCTGTATCTTACATATGTCACATCTATAGCCAGTTTCCCTGGCTTTCTGATCTGTCTTCAGACTGTTAGTGGAGCTCTTCACAAGGCTATGGGGTCTGCTGCGAGCAGCTGTGAGGACTAGGAAGGCCAAGCTCTTTTTTATATGTATACAGGACCTGCAAGATGCTTTATGAGAGATGATGGCAAGCCTTTTGGAGTCCAGTCATAGCCTTCTCTTTACTTCTGGAGTTTCCAAAATTCAGCTCGCTTCCTCATCTTTAGGTAGTGCACTTTATTGTTAACATTCTGCACCCAACAACAGAGTGAAGGGAACGTTTAAGCCTGTGGATGATGTATTGTTGTGGTAGAACAAGCCAGTGAACAAAGATTTCTAGCAAGAAGCAAGTAATTTCAGTGCTCTTAGGAGATGGAGTGTATTATTCCTTAATTAAGTATATCTGCTGAGAAGGAAGGTACTTGCTCAGGCTTGTCTGGCAGACACTTACCTTAACTACATCACAAACACTTGTGTTAGATATGCTCCTGATGGCAAGCAGTAGCAGGTGCAAATGAATGCTCACCATTTTCTCATGTGGTAGGCAAGTGTATTTCTTCATTTTGCCACGGAGAAAGCAAAGCATCAGTGGCACGATCAAGTTTCCAGGAGGTAAAGTTTAAAAGTTTCTTGGAGATTCTTAGGTCTCTTCCCCTCCCCTTTTACCTTTCACACAGCCTCTATGACCCCTGTGTACAGCTTCTGTGGCAGCAGTGGAGTCACTGCTCCTCAGTTCTGCAAGGGAGCAATCTTCTGCTGGTGAATTCCAGCTGGTGTTGTGGACTACCTTTATAGCCATCCTAAGTGAAGAAGAGAAATCTACTAATGAAATGTAAATGGACATTATCTTAAATGTATTTTAAGTGGGGATCCTATTTTAATTTTACTGCTGACGTGCCTTGGTCTACATTGCTATCCTATTGATAGTGATTAATTTTGCACAAGGTGATTATAAATTAAAATAGAATTAAATGCAAAGAATTTTAAAGGCAAGTGAAAGGGTCACAAGCTTTTCAGTCTTGTGAAATCTTTTGCATTTAATGACAGTGTGGATTTTTTTCAGTTTCTCTAACAAACGAGTGCAATGGAAGTGTAAGGCTAATCAGACACTTCTACTGAGATTTATCACATCCGTGGAGTTTCCTGAAGCTTTACAAGACTAATGATATTGGATCGTTTGGCTTGTAAATCAGAACTTCCCTCATTTAGATAGCTCTTACAGAAAAGCTTGACCACGATCACCCTACCTCCATTGAAATCAGATGTTAATTTCCTTTCCAGTCCAGGTTAAGGTGCTGTTAACCAACACTGTTATTTTCTACAGCTTCTTAGCGTTTCTGAAGATAAGCTATGTCCACTCTGATCTGGAAAAGGTCCTTCTTTTATATTCTGATGTCAACTAGAGAAGCAGAAGTCTAAGATACAGCTAATTTACATATGCTTTTGAGGAGAGATTTTCTTTTAGTCCTGACTGTAATTTATCTGAAATCAGCAGAAAATCTCCTGTCTTGCTTAATGCTGTTGCTGAGAGTGTGATTTGTCACAGGGAAGTGTGCTTAATTATCTGCAGAGAATGAGGGCTGTGACCATAAATTTGAATTGCAGATGTCATATGTTCTCTGTGGTAACAAATTCTGATACCATAGATAACAAACTGTGCAGGATCAAACAGACAGAAAAATTAGCCTGCAAGTGATGCAGTTTTGTCTTATGCTAGCATGTGAAGCAACAGAGATAATAATAAAAAATTCTTCATTAGGGACTGTGCTTTTTATAAATGGTCTTTCTCAAATGTTTTTTCCTTCTAAAAGGGGTTGACAGTCCTTCACCATTTGTACATAGACTTCTTCCCATTAAAATGTGTATTTCTCACTACTTTATTTTGCAAGTCAGCTGTGTCTTCCTTATGTCTGCAAAGCTAGTAAAGCAGCACAGCATTTTAGACCCTGACTGAAAATCTTTAACAAACATGAAAATACTTCTGTCCTTGTGATTCCAGAACACAAACCTTTTCAGTGGCTGGCAAAAACTTCATGGAAGAACTATAGAAACCTGTGGAGCAGGTACTGAGAAATCAGGAATGAGAAATCAACAGGGTGACTTCCATTTAAAAAACATGAATCAGAGAGCATTATTTTTCTCCATCACATGTTTGAAATCCCCATTCATTACTGTTTTCTGTAGCTTGTGTATTAATAAAATTTTTGTTGCTGCCGCCCTGTCTACTGTGTGACAATTTGGTAGGACTGGAGATTCAACAGCCTCCATTTTAGGGATAAACGAGTTATGTCCTGGAAACTGAACTGTGTGGTAGATGAGAAACATTGTGGACAGACAACCTCTAAAATATCTAAATGGGAAAACCAGTAGGGTTGGCAGTAATGTTAAAAGGTATAAAGAAGTAGATTGTTTTTGTCTGTGTGCTTTGAGTAAAAATGCTACTATGCTCTGTATTTAGAGCTATGAATGTATGCCATAAAGAGACTAATTTTTCAGTCTTACTGTGGAGTGTCTGCTTTGCAAACAGGGCTTCAATTTGCTTCATAGGGAAAGCCAGTGCATTGCGGTGGTCATGTAGCCAAAGCTGGTTTCTACTCCTGTATAGAAGCAAAGCTGCCTTCTAGACATGCTGCCAAACTAGTATTTCATGAAATTAATAGAGCTACAGATTAAGGTGAACTTCTGTTGTAGCTTAAAGCTGATCTTGCCGCATTTTCACGTTTGCGTAGTGGCATATCATACTGTGAAAGGTTTTCCAGTAGTGGTGTTTGAGCTGTGAATTGTTAAGGCACTCTAGTACTATGCAGTGTCATAGTACTGAAGAACATAATTCTTATGGAGTAGCTATCTAATGCACATTTGGTTTACGTTAATATCTTGTTAGTAGTGAGAGGCAACAGCGTCAGATTCATATAGTCATTAGTTAGAGAACTGCTGTATGGAATATTGTGCAAGTGATCATCAGTGTGTTCTATAAAAGGCAACTGGAATTTTCAGCATATTCACAGTGGCTGCACAAGCACTTTTTTGTCCTGCATGACATGCCGCATCATGACACAGCAATATGAAAAAAAAAAAAGGGTTAATCACACAGCCATATGAAAAATGGAACAAATGGTTCCATAACTAAGACCTAGTAAGTTTTGTTGCATCACATGACACTCATCTACCTAACCACACTCGTGTCACTATGGCTTATGTTCCAGATCGTGTCAGCATTTACAAAAAAAATGACTTTTTAATATTATCTGCCAGGAAAAAAACAAGTTTATTTTTATCCCTAAGTTCATGCCACTTTTGTTGTTCCTACTGAAACCATTCTGACCAGCAGATGTTAATATTCTGCCTGAGTGGAAATGGGATCTTGATAAAATTGGAATTTGCTCTAAGGCACGTAGCACTTGTTTTCAATCATACAAAATGTGGAGATCCCAACAGTAAACTGTGACATGTTTAGGTGTAGAAAATGTCTGTATATTTTTGACACACAAAAATGTTTTCATGATATTTTTTCCCCCACCCAGAAAATCCTTGTTTATTCAATCTGTTATTTTTCATGAAAATATGTTGATATTTTAATTATAATTTTATTGTAAAGGCTTTTTGGAGGCAAGATGGAATAGGTAATCAACACTAGAAAGAGAAGGCACAATCTCAAAATAACTAAATAATGTTGGCTATAGTAATAGATTAGGTCTCAATTTTTCCAGATGACTGGACTAGGAGGAGATGTAGTGTTACTATTTTTAAAGATGATTTCAAGGGCCTAATTTTCATTCTGTTGTAAAGCAAGAACCAAAATATTGAAACCTCAACACAAGTAACATGGCAAAAGAGACTTGTTTTCTGACTAGCTGTAGCTGTTAGCTGTTGATGGTTCTGACTGCTTCTGAATCCTTAGCACAAGAGTCAATCCTCAGCTGATGTAAGCTGGCGTAGCTTCATGACCTATGATAATCAGATCTGACAGTCTTAGAGAATGGCTGAGTGTCAGCCTTTATGAAATGCTCTAACAGTTGATTTGGAAGATGAGTACAAATGGGGTGAAGAATATCTCTAAATTTAGTCAATACCGTGATGTGGAGAGCTTAGCCACAGAGT
>NW_008621071.1:0-9547 GCF_000691845.1 Merops nubicus | reverse complement strand
CCATGCTTGCTTACAGCATTTTGAATTGATGTCCAACAAGAAAACACATTAAGATTGAAACAAGACAACTACCACTATAGTTTTGTGAATTTTAGTAAGATCAATGCTAACCTGTCTGTGGGAAAGGAGCCTGAACACAGTGCTAGAGCCTCTGCCATTGGATCTTCCATGTCACTGTCTTTTTCTGCTTTGGAAGATGAAGATGCCCATGTTGGAGAACCTGCTACAAAAAAAACCAGTAAGATGGCAAATTAGACTGATATATTTGTACTCTTAAAGTGTCAGAGAGCATGAGGGAAAGGATAGTTAGCATGGTCCCACAAAGGTGACAAACTGTCAGAGCTCTCAGTAGTCCCACATTCTGCATTAGTGCCCAGAACTAAAAGCTACTTCAGCATAAAGCTTATAAACCAAGTGACCAGCAAAGCTAAACACAGAATTCAGGACATACTCTGAGATACGAATTTTCCTGAGCAAAGATTGAGCAATTCTTCCATGTTCTGCTTTTTGCTGCTGCTGGGATTTGGAACACTTCCAGCCTGGCTGCTGAACTGCCCAGAACACAGGTCCAGTAACTCGCCCATGTTGGCGTCCATGGCGTTCTCATCCATGCTGGCCAGGGACAGCTGATGCTTTGAGGACTGGTATTTATTCCTGTGCTGTCCAACGTTCAAGAACCTGAAAGAAAGTCTGCAGTTAGAAAACTTGCTGGTCTGTATGTCCTCTTGCTGTTAAAGGGCACAAACCACCATCCTTTACACCCATTACTTACCCATCTGCATCAAGCAGCTGGCTCTGAGTGTCATCTTCCAGAGAAAATCGAAACTGTGACTCCCCAGCACCTGGGAATAAACTCTTAGGCTCAGGAGAGGCATTGTACATGTCCTGGGAATCTTCTATGGGAAGAGAAGGCTCAGAAATCTTTCCAGAGCTCTAGTCAAAGGAATACAAAAATACAAAAAGTTATTTGTTTTGCAAGTCTAGAATTCAAAATGGAGAATGGGATAAAACTTAAACTATTTTAAAGGATTAACACCATTTCAAGAACATCCACACTGCTCTGATAAACCATAAGAGTTCACCAAACATCAGATACATCAGATGTTGTGTAGCCCAGGTAAGTATGCTTAGAAAAATATTTATCATGTACATATTTTAGATATAAAATCAGACTGTACCAACTTTTCTTTGATATTTTAGAATATAAGATTTTATAACACAATTTTTATCTATTCCAATTCAAAGACATTTTAAACTCCTGGGACAGTTTGCTGTCCTGAAATCTCACTCATATGAAAGCATTTGGATAGTTGATCCTTTCTGGTATTATTTTTTTGATAGATCTGACAGTGAGGATGAAACATTCATTCACTGCCCGCTGGGTTAATATACAAGAGGAAGAGGACTGAGAACCTCACCTTGGAAGCAGAGCTGATAAAGCTTGTTTTGAAAAAACCTGGGGAAGGTGACCTGAAGTCTCCTGCTGCAGATAAGTTCCCTCCACGTGAGGCCTGTTTGTTGCAGGGCTGATATGAGGGGATCATGGAGCCAATCAGCTCAAAGCTGCTGTTGTGGCTGTTCTCCTTCCCCAGTGTTGGCAAGGAGAAGGAATCCTCATCCTCTGAAAAAACAAAACCACCTTTTTACTAAAAATCTCCTCATTCATTTCTGTTTTCTATAAATCTATATTTTTTCCAGTATTCTGAACTTCATCTTCCTCTGGTTTTTCAAGCCCTCCCTTTTTTTTCAGTCTAAACTTTTATAACTATACTGTATAATTATACAGGTGATGAAATAAAATATTTAATACTAATCTCAAATAGAAACTTCTATATGTAAAAAAAACATTAGCTACAATAATGGTTCTACTGTACCTAACTTGGTAGGTCCTTTGTCTGCAGCTTCTTCTATTTCAAGTTTCTCATCAGGAAGAGAATATCTGCAAATTATTAAATAAAAGGTATTTGCTGATATATACAAAATGAATTGCTACTGTCTGTCAAATCCAATGGCAAGAGAAGGTAACACACAGAAATACAATCTCATACCCTTTGATTAAGAAAGATTATTCCACTACATAATTACAGTCACTAAGAAATTATGTATGAAGGCACTTATAACTACTGGAACACAGAAAAAAATACTTCTAAAGAAGTACTTCAAAACACCTACATGTACTGATCAAATCTGAAATGGCTCAGGCATCACTTTTAAAGCATGGTTTATTTACCCCATTTTTGAGCAGCTGTCCTTAAAAAGCATCAGTGTAGACTCTGTGGAAAGTGGTTTGGGAACAGAATCACAGTGCACAGATTTCTCCAGCTTTTCTTCATCCACAGATTCTTTGTCGGTTTCTTTACCACCATCTTCAACATGTTTCTCTTCTGGATCTTCATCCTCCTCCTCCTCTGCTTCGCCAAGCAGAAATCCTGCATTCTAAAAACCATCCCCAAACAGAGCTGAGCAGTGGTGATTAATGCCCTGAACTCCCAGCTTCCCTGCATGCTCTTCCAGAGCACGTTTTAACCCAGGGAAGATGAAGCCAAGGAACATTCACAGTTCTTACATGCACCTATCCCACTGAGACAAGTGACAGGGCTGCCCAAAAGAGCCAAGCTGTTCTGATCCTTTTTAAAAAGGGGAGGTCACAGCAAACCCTACCCCAGATCTTGCAGGTGACCTCAGTTTGTCCCCTGCTGGCAATGAGCAGAGGATATATAGAAAGAGAAAAATGGCATCAGAATATTTTATACTGTTAGATTTGGTTTTAATGCTGTTTAGACAAACAGAATAAAATACAAAAAAACTCAGCTTTAGGCAATCCAAAGCCTGAACATGCCAACTGGGGAAACTTTTCAGCTTTTAGGAAGAATTCTTGGCAACCTCCCTAATATTAATAGTGTGCGAAAGTCATTTCATTGGGGAGAGGTAGCAGAACTGAGAAGCTGACTAGGTTATGTAAAAATGTTGCATACAGACCTCGAGATCGCCTTCTTCCTCTTCCTCAGATTCATCTGTCATCTCTTCCTCCTCCTCCTCCTCTTCCTCCTCCACGTCCTCGTTGTCCAGTTTAAAGAGCGCCTGCCGCTTCTGCCGCTCCTCGGTCCTGCGGAGCTTCATGGCCTCCTGCAGCCTGGCCTTCAGCACCTGCAGCTTCTCCCCTGCACAGAGAGCAGCAAATTAGCATAGCAGGTGTTCTACAGCAAACCCTCAACCTCACTGCCTTCAAGCTTCCAACCTAATAACCACACACACAAAAAGGAATTCAAAAACACACTCTGTTTTCAGTGTTCCTGTGACTCGATCTGCCAGGCAGAGCAGTTCCACTGAGCTCAAAAAGACACCACAACCTGAGGAACTGCCACCATTCCTCTTTACCCACCAACACCACCAGCACTGCACTCTGAGGGAGAGGAGAGCATCCCATTGCCATGAGCAGATGTGCTCCAGCACATGAAACAATGAAGAGCAGCTGAAAATAACACATGCCCATAGAACCAAATAATCTATTTCTTTCAGTGGATACAAGGGCAGGTCACATCCCACATGTGTTTCTGTTTGCACACACATACAGCTCCATTAGAAACCACAGGGTAGAAATAAGGAAGTGTGAGAGATCTAGCAAATGGTAACAGTCCACAAGAGTCTGAGTGACATTCAGAGGGCTGCAGGAAAACCACAGCCTGGGTGTGTTTACATATAAAATGTTGGTATGGTAAAATCAGGAGAAATCCAGAGAGCCAGTTGCAAAGATCTGACTCAGGCTGTCCTACACTGGCAAGTGCTATCCAAAAGGACTGTCAAGATTCTCTTTTTAAAACATGGCTGCCCATTAGATGGAACACAGGCACCAATTTCACAGATGAGATCCCTTCATCCCTTCATGAGATTCCCTCTATTTCACAGAGCAGCACTGGAAAAGGGCAGATGAGAGAGGAAAAAAAGTCTCTTTTCAAACTCAAACCATCACCACTTCTCCCAAACCGACCTGGCTTTGTGTGGACTGCTTCCTCCAGGCTCTCTGCAGCCAACACTGCTGGTACCACATCTGCTTTCAGCTCCTCCTTCCCTTCAGATGTAGTCTCCTTACGGATAATGTTCATGTTTATGGTCCGTTCAGCTTTGGCTTTTGATGTTTTCAGAGTGTGCTTCAGGAAACGTGCTTTCAAGGCTTCCAGTTCTTTAAATACACAGTAATTACATTTCAAAATGCAATTTTAATTTGATAGCATTTTAAAGCAGAGTGTTAAAAGTTTTATCCACAGCAGGTCTTGAGATTATTTTTTCAAGGAAGTCATTTAAACTCTAAACCTTTAATATTTCAACATTTGCAAACTCATTCTATTTGCCTAATAAAACAAACCATTACAGAATATTTTTGCTCTAACTTGTCCTTAACTGCTATTAGATAATATTTTTGAATCAGTTTGAAGGGGTGCTCCCACATGTTTTAAGTACCAACACAACTCTCTAAAGCAAAATTAATACAAAATATTCATCTTTAAAGGGGGATCACTGAGCTCTCCTTCAGGCTCTCCAACACAAAGGACTCAGAATTTCCTTTTAAACATCAGCTGAAAGGGACACCAACATTGAGCAAAGAATCCATACCAGCAAGGGAACCTGCCTGACTGTTCTACTATCAGCACCTTCCTCAGAGATTTTCCAGCTCAAGTCAGACTAACTAATTACATGGAGAGAAGAGACAGGCTTACAACAAAAGCAATACCTTTATTTGCATCAGACTCATCGAGGTTTATAAAGGCTTCATTGCCAGAGCAGATCCTTGGCTTGATGGACAGGTCTATTCCCAGCTCACGGAGCTTATCCAGCTTGGATTTCCTCCCTTTTCCAGGTTGTGCCACTGATCCAGGCCCCACTTGTTGACTGATTTTGTCACATTGTAAGTCTGGTGCTGTTTCTCCTCTTTGCTCAAGGGCATCTCCTCCAACTGCCAGAGAAATGTCATTCTCTTTTTGTTCAGTGCTTAGGAAGTTGGAGTGCTGCTGTTCTGTATCACCAGTAGTTCCAGTCCCAGCTGTATGAGAATCATCACTGTCCTGCCTCAGCTAATCAGCACCTTCTTCTGACAAGTTCTTCTCTACATCAGCAAGAGGCTTGTTCACAGCAGCATCAATGTCTCTGCCAAGGCTTGGTTCTGGTTCATTAGCTGCTGATTGATCACCTTCTGTTTGCCCATCCTTGCAACCCGTGCTCAAGTTCTTGGGGTCTGCAGATTCTTCAGTTAGGGGAAGCTGGTATTTAGTGGACCTAATGGAGGCAGAAAGAAATATCACCCATGGCTCTTGTGAAAGGGGAGAAGAGGCTGAGAACAAACTCAGAGAAAAAGAATTTTCTAATTATCATGAACGTGTAGGAAGAGGTGAGGGACAGAAGTTTGGAAAGCTTCATTCTGAGGAGATAAGGAAAGTCAAAGTAAAATGTTGAGGTCCACTGTAAATCACACTGAAGTAACTCAGCAGGAGCACATTACTTCATCTGGAGTTACTACCAGGCCCTGATTATTTCAGTAATACAACTGTATCAAGCAGTGTTGCTTTATGTTAACAATGACATGCTCCTCACTTCCAGGTGTTCACAGAAATAAAGGAGCCTAACAAAGTTCCTTCCTAAAACTTTACAGTCCAAACAACAGCTAAAATTAAACACACAAAGAAGCTGTGACTGTACAGAGAGCAGGTGTGCACATCATGCAATGCCTTTAGCATGTGAAAGTCTGGTTATGCTCAAAACCAAAGCTGGGATAGCCTCAAAATTTATGGAAAAACAGTGAGGAAGGTTCAGGCCCTTACTTCAGCAGTGCCATGGCACTTCCTTGGCATACTGGTCGAGGTCTCCTCTTAAAGAAGTCATGAATGCTCTTGGCCTCAGGCACATGATATGGGAGAGACACAGATGACTCTAGCAGGGAAAGAAGTGAAAGACAATTTAAAACATCAAATAAATGCCTCAGATGACATCTCTGAAATTCAAAGAGGCTTGACAAGTATTCTGCAAAGACATCTGACTAGGCACAGACAGCACAGTTCAAACTCAAGTACAGCAAATGCTGCTGTTTGGGAAAGTTCCCAACAGCAACAGTGTTGAAGACCAAATCTTCAACAGGTCCCTGGATTCATTAAGAAATGAACTGTGATGTTGATATCAGAATGGCAGGACCAGTTCCAGTTTTATTACAGGCCTATCCAACTCTCTGAATATTCACTAGCTTTACACACAAGTTTACAGGCTGAAGTGTTTGCACAGTGATTTGTCTTCATTAGTTACAAAGATATCTTTTAACAGGTCCTTGAATGGAAATGGTCTTGAACCATCTTCAACTTTAACTCACACTAGGTGAAAGAAGGCTCAAATCTTTTGGGTAAATTCAATTTATCCCCTGAGTTTCTTAATAGTTTATACCCCTCTACATAGAAAGAATTTAAGTTTTACCTCTAATAAGTCTTTGGCTCTCACTGTGTAGTTGTTTAATGGCTTCTTTACTTAACCTTGCTGCTTTCCTCTCCTTAAGGAAAGAAAAGAAAGAATCCTGAAGTCAGAAAACAAAATATGGGACTCTATCTATACATTCTAAAAAGCTTATTTTCCCCTTTCAAGCAGAAAGTCAGAATAAAGCAGCCAGTTAAAAGAAAATATTAGAAATAGCAGATCAACAAAAACATTGGACAGTGCATATAGAAATCATTCTATATAGAAATATAGAAAACATTCGAGTAACTAGAACACAGAATAAGGCAGCCAGTTAAAAGAAAATACTAGAAATAGCAGATCAACAAAAACATTGGACAGTGTGCATATAGAAAATATTTGAGTCACTAGAACAGACAATGGAGAGCTTTAAAAAGAAGAACACCTCACCTTCCTTTTTGGTTCTTTTAGTACAGGCTCCTCCTCCTCCTCCTCAAAGACATGTTTGTAGCCTTCACTCTCAAACTGTTCTTTGGTCTACAGTGCATAAACAGATTAAATTATTTGTCTAGATACACAGACACTACCAAGGGCAAACAAGTGAAAAAATAATTGTACAGACTCATTGGTGAGGAAAACCAGCAATTATTCCCATAAAGCTACACAAATCCTGCACAACACTTGCAGGAGATTTCCAGAGCTCCTGCTACAGCATTATCTTTGTAACTTTCCAGGACAACATCCCTCCACCTTTAAGAACAAAAAGCAGGACTATTCTCTCCTCTCTCATAGCAGTAGAACTCCACCACTGCCAGGAAGTGCCAGCACATGCTTGGGTACAACACTCCCCACTCACCAGGAACCTTCTGTTGCTGTCCAGTCTTACCTTGTGTTTTTTAATTTTGTTTTTCACCGAGGCTCGTATCGATTCTATCGACTCTTCATCCTCTGGGCCACAACCATCTTCTTCTTCTAGGCCATTATCAAACAGTTCTTTGTCATCCAGAAGACATCCACTGTCATTAAAAGGATACTGCTCCCCACCATCCACCTGCTGCCAGAAGAACAGAGCATTTGTGCAGTTCCCTTCACACAGCCCCCTCCAGTTCTTTGGCATTAAGATTACTGCCAAAAACTCTTGAGGAAAGAGGTCAGAAAAGGTAAATGCCATCTTTAACCCAGCATCTGTGTCCTGTGAGCCAGTCACACTCACTTCACAGCACATTCCTGGAGCAGTGCCCCTGGGTCTGTAAGCAGGGAATGTCAGTCATCACTGAAAACCAAAATGGCTCAGGGAGAAGCAATGAACACTTGAAATATGCACTTTACAAACAGCAACAATGGGCACCCTCCCAAGCAGCCATTTCTTTAGCCTAGAATTCCAACCTGACAGCAGCCCAAAGCTTCCTCCAGAAGCTAGCAAGAGAGAAAAAAGCTGAACTACCCATCAGAGCTATTTATGCATGTAATAAACCCCCAAAGACCTCAAAGAAATGCACTGCTGTTCATCATCAGGCATTAGGGTTTGTACTGTGCAGCTGAAACTGGTGTTCCATGGCTTGCTGTGGATTTTCAGGAATGGGGACACCAGTGATGCCAAAGCATTGAAACCCAATAACCAGATGCAGGAATAAATTTGACTTAGCTGAGAAAACATCTGGGATTTTCTGCCAAAATAAATACCTTTGCTCGAGGCTTCTTTTCTTTTTTCAGCTGTTTGAGGGTCTCCATTCTCTTCTCCTTCTCCTTTCTTCTTCTTGATTTTCCTCCAGCTTTTTCTTCTGTCTCTTGTTCAGAATCCTGTTTATGTTGTTTGTGCTTTCTGTACTTTTTCCCAGATTTTAGGGGTTTCTCCTCTTCCAATTCATTGTCAGGCAGGCCAGGCCTTCTGCTTGCTTCAAGCTTTTCACCCTGCAGTTGGTCACCACTGTCACTGTCCTCACTGTCTGGCAGACCCTGACGAATCCAATGAGACTTTTTGTTCCTCTGGACAATCCCATTCCCTTTCTCCTCTTCATTTTCCTTGTCTTCACCCAGACCATCACCCTGCACAAAAGAGTCACCATCTTCTCCATCTTCACTCTCACTGTCCTGAAGAATCTTCTTGCTTTTTGCTTTTTTACGTACAAAAAACTCTTCCTCTGAATCTGACAAGATATAGGAAGAGAAGCACTGAATGTTATGGCAAGGAAAACACCACCAGTTAATTAACAAAAAGTCAGTTAAAGTTACAGATCTGCTACACTTCACAGATGCCAACATCTGTAGGAAATCAGCTGCAACTCAAATTTGCAGAACCCACTTCTCCCTGTGGAGCAGTTTAAGTGAATCAAGTTTATGTTGTAGGTTTTTAACCTACAAAAACAAAAGAGCAAAGTTGAAAACCCTTCACTGATAGGCCAGTGACTTGCCCTGAGAGAGTGATAAAACCCACACTAAGCAATCAAGCACATAGATGAAGAGTACCACAAAAGGAAAGAAGCAATTAAGACACTCACACCCCATTCACCATCTCCCTTCCTGTATTTCAGAATTCATTTTTCAGAGATTTAAGGATGTCTGCCCACATTCTGAGCAGCAAGCCCAGCAGTTTGGATTCCTACAGGTCAAGCAGCAACAAGTTCCTGGAAAGGTATTTATAAAACACAAACTGCACCCCCAAATGCAGCAACCCCCACCCTTACAGACCTCTGTCCTCAAGAGCTGCCATCCCCTTGCTGATGCCACCTGGAGAGGCTGCTTCACAGCTGCCCTGGCCACTGTCAGAGTCACTGTCGAGGGTTTGCTGCACGTCTGGATCCAAATCTTCTAACAGAAGCTACAAAGCAAAGGAGAATTTTCCCCATTGAAGTAAGTGTTGCTTATGTACTAATGACTTGTGGTGCCTTCACTCCAAAATCTTGGGGAACTCCTTTATACGCAGCTACATACAGAAATATTCTTGTTATATTTTGATGCTTTACTGTTCTTTTTTAAGGATTAGTAAGCATGTACATTAAGGGAGACTACACCATGTCAGCTTTCATTGGTGTTTAAAGGTGAGCTTGTGCACAGAAAAAAGACCCAAGACACTGGCTAAGCTCTTTATCGTTATTCAACACCATTAAAATGAAAAGGA
>NW_008621070.1:14728-25454 GCF_000691845.1 Merops nubicus | reverse complement strand
ATATATATTTTATATTTTAAATATAAACATAGGGAACAGTAAGAAGCTTCTGCTTGAGCTAAACATACAATGATGGGAAGCTAAAGAAACATAAATCTGTACATTCAAGTATCACCTCAATACTGAAGCCTTCCCATATTACATTGTGTAAGGCTGCTTTGAGTTTTTTAGACAAAGGCATTTCTGTCAAAAGCTATTCAGCTTTGCAAAGCAAATGTTTAACCTATTTTTTTTATTTAAACAAAGTGATTTAAAAAATATTTTATTTTCGAAACTACCTGTTTAAAAACATTGTTAACTATTCAGATTCCCTGTCTTTTCCCTCCTTTCCCTATGTCTTTGGATGCTGTGCTGTTGTGTAATGGTTAGAGCCTCTTTATCTCACTCTTTTCCAAACACTTCTAATACTGCAATAGCCAGATCAGATATATCAAAACTTACAAAGCAGCTAAGACTGTTCCATTTTACCATTAAAAATCCACTTGTGAAAGTGCCAGAATTAGCTTACAGATGTATGTAGTTTTTCCAAGATTAAAATATATAATTACAACATATGCTATGAAGTTGGTGGCTTATAATCAGAATAAATTGATTTGCAAGTCTGAAGTACAGCAAGAAGCAATTATTGTACTTGGTATCTGACTTATTTAACAGACAGCTCTATACCAGGAACCTCAGCTACATGTTGCTAGATTTTTAGTGATGGTAACTTGATCTTAAAAGCTTCCCTTTAGCTCTTCACATGTCAATGCATTGTTGTGAAAAGAAAAGATCAGCAAAACTGGTTTGTTACAAGCCTTGCTCAAACATGAAGACAGTCTTCATAGACAACACACCAAGACTATAAAATTAAAGAATGAACTCTAGCTAAATAAAGTAATGGTCCTCCAGTGAAAAGACAAAACACAATTAGAATTCACATACTTATTTCAAGATCAATATTCTTCTACTGATTTGCTGAGGAGGCTTTTATGAAATTTAAGCAGAGTTCACTTTTAAATACTCTTACCGCCAAAGGGTATGGGAGGCTATATTAATTCCTTTCCTTTTATAAATCAATAATTAGATCACCTATTTGCTTAAAGTGCTTTGGAAAAAAAGGAAGAAATACAGAAGCTATATTTTACCATTCTACAGCATGTCTCAAAAGGCTCAGTAACTCTTAACAAAGATCATGACACTTGGAAACAACATGGAAAGGAATGAAAACCAAATATGAAACAGTTTAATAAGTAAATAAATCCAGGTTCACCATGACAGACAGCACTCAGATTCAAATATAGTTCCTGGGTTAAGTAAGTCCATCTTCCCTGTGTAATGTCCACCATAAGGGTGGAGATGCAGGCCTGGAGACTGAAGCAAAAAGATATTAAGAGGATGATTGCTTCTTGAGCATTGAAGCGATACCCATATGATTTCTGTTAGAGGTAGGGGGCAAATGAGGGGAGGAGAGAAGTTATTACCCAGCCACAAAACAGATTAAAAGTTGTGTCTTTACATGATACTGCCCAGTACCACCCAGTCACCACATGGAACTGGGACTCCCAAATGAAACATGCTGTAGGATTGGCAGGGCAGAACTTCCTTACAGAGGAGGATTTTGACATGGAGTGAATACAACTAGTGAAAGCAGTCTGTACTTGTGGATGGATAACAGCAATAAGGCAGGCGTGGCCAATGAATATCTAGTTTGTCTTACAACTATCCTAGAAGGCAAAAATTAGGAAACATCACATCGAGTTCTACTTTTCTACCTTATGGTATTTTCATAGCATCTTATTCTGTAAGAAAACTGTAGTGAAACTTTATTTTACTGCAACTTTTTAATCATTCATCTTATTTTCTAAGAAGGTTTACCTTGATTAGAACATCCATTCTGACTTTTAACTTAAAATGGACACATCTTTACTTTCTAAAATAAAACAGGAAAAGGCCACTCCTTTAACCCTGGAGAACAAAAAAAAAAGTAGTCTTTTCAAAGTACCAGAAAATTTCAGCATGAACCATAGAGAAAATAATTCTAGTTCTGAACCACACATTTTACTTAAGGTTTTTGCTTCAGGAGTGGAGAGTTATTGAATGAAAATATTTTATTTGGTTCAGGAAATCCCTTTTAAAGAAAAAAAAAAAAAAAAAAAAAGGAAAAGAAAAGGAAGCTGCAAAAGCATTAATGAGAATTACCACAATTACCAGAGATAATTGCCCTGATCTTCCATTATTCCAAATATGTGTGGCTTTGTCTCCAGCACATACAGAAAACTAGATCAGGTGGACCCTTGTGTGTGGTACATTCACAGATTAAGACTGGAAATCAAAAATCAACATTTGTGAAAAGAGGAAAACAACACGAGAGGTACACTTCAAGGTAGTACTTAGTGTCAAAGCTAGGGTTGCCAACCAAAAGTTCCACAGTCAAGAACTTCAGCCAGGGATATTGTCCTGATCAAAAGAGAAGATGAGCATTGAAGTTTTTCTATGAATCAGAAATGTTGCACTCATTCTGAAAAAGAACACTGGAATGAAAAGGGAGCCATAGGTTGAAGGATAACAGGAGGAAGACAGAAGAGACCTGCTTTTTTTTTTTTTAACTGTTTTATATAATTAACACATTTGCAATATCTGAATTCTGTATTAGCTAATAACTAGTTAATGCACAGAAATATTGATGTTTTAATGCATAATAATTCAGCTAAACAATAACATAAGTTCATATCGAGTCAATCAAGCTGATGATATTATTCATCCTTTCATTAGTGATCAAAAAAATAATGTAATTATAATTCAGCGTAAACTTAATACCCATTGTGGCTGATATATGTCCCTATATGGAACTACTGCATCCAACATGAGAAAACATTCCTTCTGAAAGATCCTGTGGTGCAGACCCTGCCTTGAGGTTGGCATCTTTTCTCCTGTGTCAGTGGATCCCATACAACACGTAAAAATCTGAACTGGATCAAAGAAGCACAAGTCAATCATAAATAGCAAGGGAAATGTTGTATATAATACACCACTATGTGCTCTGGCTTTTTTTCCTCTATTCCACTATTTCCAAATAAGTTTTGATGTAATAAGAAGTTTATGACTTTGTCTCACCTCTTACTTATGGAGATTAAGCCTTCTGGGAGAACATAGGTGCTCCAAAATCACCCCAATGGGTGAACTGGAGCAGAGTCTGATGCTAGAGAGTCTCTTTTACATTACACAAGCATCATAAATGCTCCTCTCCTGTATGAATGTCAGGTCCTGGGTTGTGGGTCCCTGCAGCTTCCTTGCATTCTAGCAGCAATAAAGCAAACATTTTTTTAACCTTTGCTAGCAGATAGCTGCATAAACAAATTCCCAATTAGTAATGAGCAGCAAGTTTCTGAAAAGAGAGATAACAGTAGTTAGAGAAATTGATAATTTTGCAGTTTTTGTTTAGGAAGGAGACACCATCCACAGCTTAGTTTTAATCTGCTTTAGAGAAAAAAAATATATTGCTTTTGACATCAGATAAATACAAAAAGGAGACTGAGGAGATTAATTAGTTTTAGTTTACTGAATGCCTTTCATTATTATTGTTGGAAAAATGCACTTAAGCAGCTAATAAGGAAAGTATTTTAACTCTAATGGACACAAACATTGTATTAGGATTTGGCATTAGAAAATGGAAGCAGAGCTGTCTTAAGGCTGGCTGACATATTAAATACCATCTTCTATTCTTCCACAATAGAAATGTTAATTGAACAACAAAAGACATCAATATACCAATGTTCTCCTCAAGTATTAGCAACTTTCCCTGGTGACCTGACAATACTGGATAGGTGAACAGCTGCTCAGGAGTGCAACCATTATGAATTTTATCCCACTTAATAGCAGATGCAGGAAATGGAAGGTTATATTACAGATCAATACACAGGCTAAGGGAACCTGACAACCTTTGGTTAGAATCAGAAGAATAAATGGCATTAATTAATTTGCAGAGTTGTTGAAAAAAAAAATCATTTTTTGTAACTCAGACAAACTAGAAAGGCTCTGCTCTGAAATACAATATTGATTAATGTGAAAAGCAGCCTCAGTTGTAAGTATCCTGCCAAATTCTATTTAAGAAGCCACTTGAAGAAATATTTTTTTCTTTTGTTCCTCATTTAGGTGACACGATACTACCTAGCTGTAATGAATATACTTCCAATTTTAATAATATCAACATTATAATGACAATTAATTTCCAAAACTATACTTCATAGCACTTGCAATTATGTTCATATATTTACAGCCCCTTAACTCTGAAACTCTCGTATTGAACATCAACAGCATGTGAGAAACTACAGTTACAATCTGCATTTGTAATTGGAGTTTCTTTAAACTTATCGCTCAGGAAGAATGGTATAACAGAAGCATGACACACTGAAACAGCACTCAGACAGCTTTAGCCTCTGGATGCATTCATATGATACAGGAATGTAAAAGGTAATTTCTGTAACAGCAATTAAGACACATTAACTCCAGACTGTTGCACAAAGGATGCCAAAAACAGGTTCACATTCACAAAGGTTTGTCCATCAGGGTCCATCACTGACGTTATATATAGAGACTAAAAGTGAACAATACTTTTGGGGAAAAGGAAGTGTCATGGTTACAGGGGCTGGGACCAGTTTATCCTTATGTGGGTAGAACCAAAACTGTGTATTCTATACTCTCTATGTCAGTGCTCATGGGCTGTTAAGAAAATCATGGGTAGCAGCTGCCCAGGACAGACCTCACACCCCAGGCTATAACAGATAAGGAAAGAGGTTCAAGGTCAGGGGAGATGTTAACACCTTCCCACCCAGCAGGAGGAGTCCTCCCTGTTAATGGGCCCATCCATGCCTTGCCACATGACTCATAGAGAACTCCCTCCAGGAGCTATTTCTGTTTAATGGACCATCAAGGACCCACTGCATGACTCATAGACTGAGATCAACCCATTGTGAGATGCTCCACCCAGGGGGAGGAGCCAAGTGCTCCCACCTGGATATAAACTGGGGTTCAGGACAGCACAGGGGGCCTTACCCACTGGATTTCCAGAGGACAAGAGCTACCAGATCTTTTCTACGAGACCACTGTTTCATCTGGACTGCTACCACCACCCTAACTACAGAGTATCAGGTTGTATTCTGACTCTGTCTGTGGTTTCCCTTTGTATTATTGCTTTTATTTTATTTTTTCTTATTAAATTGTATTTCTGACTTGGAGTCTTTCACTGGTTTGTTTTCAAACCATTACAGGAAGGAAAGAGGAAGGGAGAGAGGGAGGTAAAGATTGAAGTATCTTTGATGAGGGGTAGTTGCTGCGTGGCTGGTTGACAGTAAACTCTGTACGTGCAAATAATTGGGTCCTCTACTGCAAACTAAAAGCTGCAAACAAGGAGTAGAAAAAGAGGTGCAAAGGGGTGACTTGCACACCGGTATGAGAATCTGCCATAGCAACAGTATCAGAGTTTACAATTGCAAGGCCATGGAAGCAACAGCACAAGAACTGCAAGGGGAAAATACTGTCATTTTTCCAGATTTAGGATTTCAAGCAATTTAATCAGTGCTTCCATCTGGGAAAACAAAAAGGGAAAAGCTGAACTATTTAGACTATACATTTAAAGATAAAATGTCATCTCACAACACTATCTCTTACCTTGACAGAAAAACCATATCCCCATTCTTCAATACATAGCTTAATAAAGTTTAAGTTCTGTTTCTATGGAAGTTTTCTAGTATTTGTTTGTTTGTTTGTTTGTTTTTCCCCTACAGCACTGCTCAATCCTTGCCCCTGGGCCTTCCAAGAGTACGATGGAATCTTCTGCATAACTAGGCTTCAGCTACCATGCAGGACCTGCTAGCAGATGTGACTCAGGAAGACTGTTTTGCATCTCTGCACAGCATTTGGTACCTACCTATCAAAAACATACCCCAAAAAAGCATGACCTAGGGGGAACAGGAAAGCAAAAGGGCTCACTTATCAAGCTAGTTCTTGATGAGACTTGTCCCTGAAGCTACTACTGAACTGTCTTTCCATGGTAACTGAGGACCAATACTGTGTTCTGTGTCCTCAGTGAACAGGCACAATATTGCTTGTTCCTGGGCATAAGTGGCCTCTCTATCTGGATCAAAACAGTCCCAAGCTGGGGCAGTCAGCCTTAACAGATAATGACAATCGAGCAAAGGAAAAAAATCATGAGTCATTCTGACTTGATCTTTGCAAAGTGATAATGCATACAGAAAATTCCCTAAGCAAAGGATAGATTCAAGTATGAACACCATTAAAGCCTTATCCTTCACTGGTACAATGCCATTCTGAGAAAACGTGCAGAAATGTTGTATATACACAACTATAAACTAAAATAATATAACTAATACTAAAAGAAGGGACATGGAATCACTGGCTGTTTATTTCACACCCCTTACACTCAACTTACCAGCTCTTAGGTTTCTTCTTTCTTGCAGCAGTGACTAAAGGTAGTTGTCATAAACTGCAGGCCACATAGTCAAAAGGGGATCCATGAATGCGTGGGAAAATCTGCATAGGAAAAATCTTCATGGGCTTCTTTTCTGCACCTCACTCCCCCTAGCATGAGCAGCTAACATTACTTGACTATCTTCTCCTGAACTGACTGAAGTCAAAAGCTTCCCGGATCAGTACTTCCACTTTCCATCTCCAGACATGTGAGAATAGGATGGAAAATGGGTAGGCCAGAGCATCCTCCAGTACCTTGTCTATGTTGACATTTGTTCCTCTCTTCTTATTTTTGTCCTTCTGTTATCTCACAGTAGCACCTATTCACAGCCTGAAAGGGACAATTTTGTAGTGTCTTCTCTTCCAGGTTGACAGCCACTCACAGTTATTTACAATTTGCTAACAAAGCCTGATTCATCATGATTTACCTCTTCTCACTGAGCCTATCATGTTAGAGAGCTCCTTTCCTACTGTGGTCTTCAGTTCACGTTTCCCTACAAATATAACCAGCCCGCAAACTATTTACTCTTCTCAGCATTGCTTGACTCCTTGGCCTTCAAGTCTCCTTTTTCCTGCACTCTTCTCCCTCCTGCTCATGTTCCTTTGGTGTCATAGATTTATTTTTGGGTCTTAAAGATTATTGATAATAAGAAATTACGTACTCCTGCTTCCTTCCTTTGGACTTGGTTTCTGTATATTATTTGTGCCATACTCTTGGAGGGGTGGTACTTCTGTCTGCCACTACCTTTAGAAGTGTTGTGCATACGTGAACAAAACATCACACTCAGAATAAAATTGGAGAAGGTACCTGGGTAAAGTGGAGGACAGACTCAAGAACAAGGAATAGGAAAATGCCCTTTAAATGCCCCTTATGGAGCAGAATAATTTGTAGCTGAATATCACCTGGAAGCTCTGATCATCCTGAGCATCAGAGCCTTCATATATACTTTTAAAATAACCCATATCTAGAAACAAAACCTAAAAGAAGTGACAGTCTAGATATGATTCCTGGCTGATCATTATTATGAACTCCAGAAGTGATTTTGTTGTACTGTTCTCTGTATGAGCATTCTACTAGGAAATCCTTCCTGCACACTCTCTTGGGGATGTGCAGCAGGATGACCATCCAATTAAAATTCATGGCTAGTATTCCTGAAAGCCTGGCACATTAATCTCCTGTAACTGTTAAGCAGCAGATACTGCATCTGGAAGAAGTCATACAACAGTCCTTATATAACCATAAATTTCCTCTAATTTTGGCCAGATTTTCCAGACTTGACTTTGATTTTATCAACAGCCATCTGGTAATTGTCTTTTCAAGCCACATTTTTAGTTAGATAAGAGGGCTTTAATGTTATTATTACTGCCTGTAGCCCAAGATGACTTACAGTCACTCTAGTAAAAGAATTCTTGTAGAAGTGGACATGGAACTTCAGGCACCTCCAGATAATTTTACCATCTGCTGAAATTAGTGCCAGTTGTCTTTCTGAGCTACAAATTCTTCTATATTTAGTCCTTTGCTCATTTTCTGAAGTCCTTTCTGAACAAATCCTAGTGAAGGTATTCTCTTCTAGCCATATAGCACAATGGACATTGTTTTTCTTCAAACTAGATCGTTCTAGTACATCAGCAGTTACAAATTCAGAGAGGGTACTAGGGGAAACGTGCATCCACAATAATCATCAGTGACATCTAAATATTTCTGCCCTGCCCTCAACAAGCTACAAGTTACCATTTCATATCCACCCACCACATGGTTAACTCTCCAGGACGTCAGAAATAGACTTCCCCAGCACAATAAAATCTCCTGACTGACTACAAGACTGTGCAACTATTCCCAGGAGCTATCAAATCAGGAGTACACCTGATGTGAAGGATGAGCCTTCCTACATAGTAATGCATCTGTATTGCACAGTGCTCTTTTAGATCTGCAAAGTGATGTAGCTTAAAAGAGAAAATTTTGATAGAGTAATCTCTTGGGAAGTGACAAGAGTATACAACTCAGCAAAGCTACTATCTTCATTTTATGGCTATGGGACTGTTTTGGTTTGGATTTTCATGAGCCCTTGATTCAGTCTGCTTATTCCCAGTTTATGAGCACATTACTAGGTATTTTCTGTAGTTAAAATGAGTAAAAAACTACAGGTGACTGAATGAATCCCTTAAAGCAAATGCACAGATTAAACATCATTCTCACAGCCTGTGTTTCCATCATGCTACATATGGCATGGTGATAAACTGAAAAGCTATGTAAATTAAAGTCTTCTCCATCCTCTTTTGTCTGCCTTGACTGCTTTCTGCCCTCTGAAGTATTTCCCACAGGACTCTTAACTATTTTATGCCTGTAAGCAACTAAAACAGCTGCAGACTTTACAGATTAATAATCAGTTAGTCCCAGAACTGCATTTCTTCAATCTATTCTCAAAAGTGGTTTCCTTCCAAACACTCCACAAGACCTTAAATGGAAGAACTTCAGTCACGCAGTAGTGGCATGGTTCTGTCAGCCTCCAGGTTAGTCAGGCATCACACCTTAAGATACAGAAAAGCAAGCTTTGCACTTTCTTAGAGAGAAAAAAGCCAGTTTCCCATACTTTTGCTTTTAACCTGGAAAATCCCTAGAATAAGGATCTTAATAAGCTATGACACTTTTGGTATTTATAAACTATTTGTTCTTACATGGTTCCCTGTGGGCTTTGCCCAGCTAGGGTAATGAACAACTGAAGAATGAAACAGTTTCAGCTAGTAATTTCTTAAAATATTTCTTCACCTCCAATACATGTAATGCATTGCACTGCAGTATTCTACTGAGCAGTTTAACACGTTACTGACACCTATGGTTGTAACTCATTTGTGCCCAGATGCACCACAGAGCAATGCAACATCCATAAAATCTTCAAGACCATGCTGTAATCCTTTTCATCTATTTTGAATATTACTGCAGAGAAATTTTTTTAAATTATGAGAGGTATAATGCTGATAATAAAACCTACTCAAATATTGTTTCAATTGCTAAGAGAAAATAAAGCTATAGAAAAAGAAAGGGCCAGGCAGTAGTGATTTTTGGTGGGAATTAATGAGAAGTCCAAGTTGGAATACTCAGTCTGATGAGTTTCTCATGCAAAGGTAGGTTAAATCTTGCAGGAAAGAATATTAGAAAAGGACAGCTGCATTTCTCCTCCTCTCTCTGTGTGCTGATGCACACAGAGCTGGTCTTAAACGGATTGCTCTAGGGAATATTACATCCTTCTCCTCCAGCCTTCTGCACATTTCTCCTTTCCAAAAGAAAAAAAAAAATGTAGTACTGCCAACAGAGCACACCAATAGCACTAAAAAAACCAAACCAAAACAAAACCCCATTTCAAGTTATACTACAGCCTATAGTTTTCCAAAGGTCTCCAAATTGCTCCAGTCACTGATGCTCAACAGCTTTGGACAGAAACTCAGGTTCTTTCTTTCATTTGGAAAAATCATTAAATCAAAGCATGCCGTTGCAGCTTATGTGCCAATGGACTGGATTTTTCTAAATGCAGAATTTCTGTACTCAAAGAGGAAAAAAGTACCACACTGATGGCTTAATTCACTCTTTTTTCCAAGGTAAAGAAAAGACAGCCATGGGTGAATCAAAGTTGCCAGATATTGGTATTTTGCTTTGCTTTGCCAAAATACATAGGTTGCAGAGACACTACTTAAGTGCACAGCACAGAAAATTTTATACAGGAATAGATGCCTACATTTTCTTAAACTAAGCATAGTTTTACAGGAAATGACAAGGTTTGGACAGGCCAAAAAGTAATATCCTTATACAGATTTTGAAGTGGCTATCAGCTGATGCTGCCTTTACAGGCACTGTTACATCCAGATGTACTATTTAAAATATAAGATTAAAGGATATAATTCCAACTAAATACCCCTGACACCTGAATGCATTTCATGGAGTGATCTCACATAGAATAGGACCATTCAGCAATGGCTAGCTATCACAATTTGGCTTGTAAGCAATGAGAATTATATTCCTAACTGTTCTGAACTAATATGTTGTAGGTCTATTGGTATAATTTCACTACATATGGTAAATTACATTCATCATAACAAGTACAAGCACACAACAATTTCATTTCACGAGGTATGCTGCAATTTTCAATACCTAAAGATAAATCTTTTAGTACACACTTTATGCATGGTGTCGCAAACCATTTCAATTAAATTGTTCCTCTAATCAGACTGACAATTCTACTAGCTGAATTCTAATTATTTGCAA